>NW_013953306.1:23988-27867 GCF_001266775.1 Austrofundulus limnaeus
ATGTATTGTAATATTTTTTTTTCATGGGGACATTTATGTATTTGATACAATATTTATTACTACTTTATTAATTACATTATTTATTTCATTTATTTATTTATTGTATTTTGAATGAAACTGCTCTCCATCGAGTCTACTGAGGAGTTTTTTAGTGATTTATTAATAAAGTTGGGTTGGAGTTGGACAGTTGAGCTAGTTTCAGGTTCCAAATGGTCCCTCCATTTCACAACAACACATTCATTATGCTCTGAGCGACCCTCAGAACTTAACGGGCACAAGGAGGTGGACACAATTCCTAATAAATATGTTTCATTTAATTAGGAACGCGGTATCTCCTGAACCACTGGATAGATTTTGATAAAACTCAGGAAGTAACCATTGGGTGTGTCCACTAACGCACCGTCATTTGTACGGTCCTTTTATACGTGAGGCCCCTGGTCCTGGTCTGTGGGCAGATGTTTCATGTGTGTACTGGTCAGAGAGAATGACTCATCTTCATTTGTATTCCAGGTCACCTGATGGGTCCAGTTCTCTGTCACTCCTTCTGTAACTACATGGGTTTCCCTGCCATCAGCTCAGCACTGGATCATCCACAGCGCCTCATGGTTCTTTCGTCCTACGTGCTGGGGGTCCTTCTCTTTTTTATCTTCCTCTTCCCTTTCACAGACCCATTCTATTATGGTCTCCCCACACCTGTCTGTACCCTCACTCCGTCCCCCAGCTCCCTCTGCCTCTCCTGAAGCCTGTTGCATACCTCCTGCCAGGCTTTTGTCTCATAATGACCCACTGGTTAAAGCAATAGAGAGATGGGGGAGGGGTGGGCTACACGTCACATCTCTTATTTTTGTCTAAATGGGATTTGATGGTATTGCTAATGAACCTAGGTCAGTTCTCCACTCCCCTCTGAGACACGGTTCTTGTTGTGTTGACATAAGTCCGCAGCAGGACCTCCTCATGGTGGTATCTCTGATAGAATCAGAGACAGTTTTTATTTCCACTCAATCAGAAAAATCTGATCTATCACAACTAAAGTCTTATTTTTATAAATTGTAGAATAATGATAAAGTAGCCTAGATCATTTTCAATCATTTTTGTTACAAAGTTCATTAAGAAGTGGTCTTATTGTCAAAATAATGAAAAACAAAGTTGCCCAGTGATGTTATTTATCTTTAGGAATGAGGAATCTACTAACCTCCTGGCACTGCTGTAGACTCATGATAGTTTTCAGTTAGTTTTATGTAAAGTTCTACAAACCAAAAGCCAGTATCTCACTGGGCTGGGACTGTTGGAAATTGTGCAAAACATGACGACAAAGCTCTCTGACTGCAAACACTCTGAAAATCTGATTTATTTGCAGTTCTGAGATGTAACTTTGTCTCAAACTAGTCTCCAGTTGTCCCAGCCCAGTGGGGTACCAGCTACAGGCTGGAACCACTAAGCCAGACTTGGATGCCCAGCAGAAGAACCTGCAGGGTGTAGAAGATTTGCCACTGAGATAAAACCATCACTTTGACTACCTTCTGTCATTTTCAGTTGAATTGGTCAGAAGATGATACATTTGTTCAGTTTGTTGTGTTCATGAAAATGAAGATGAAAACCACAGACACAAACATTACAAGTAAAACCTGTAACCAGGTGTAGAGATGCTGTGTACGAGTCTGTTATATTGTTTAGGGTTTGGATTTACATGCATTCGGTATGGAATGTATGTCTAATTTTWATTTAACAGTTAATTACTGGTATTGATGAGTTTTGTTCTTAGTTTACAGAACTTGAGTCCTGATTCTACAATCTGTTTGTACCTCTGGCTGAGTTCAGCTTGTCAGAGGCAGGTAGAGGTCTTAAAATGTTTTTTATTTTTGCCTGGGTGGTCTCAACATTAAAATGGTAGCTTGTCTTTAGACAAAGTTCCCTTTTTATTGGTAATTAGATTATTTTATTCTTAGATTTGTATTCTTAATTTATTTTAAATGATAAGAAAGGAAGCAGAGAAAATCCGTTGAACATGCTRGTGTTTTGTTGGAAAAAAGGTACATTTGGAGTTATTTGCAGTTCTAATAATTATTGGTGGTATTTTAAATATTCTCTTGGTGAGGTTGGGTGATGGGCTTGGTAATGGAATGGTTCCAATTTGTTATTGCCCAATAGGTTTTATTTAGGCACACGTCGGTCAGGTTGTACTCTCATGTTTCAGCCAGAGACCCGGCAGTCCTCAGGTTATTTCTTGTGTTTCTGTGGGAAATGCTCAGAGTTACTAAATGGCACAAAGATCTTTGGAAAACGCAGTAGTTCAAGAACCTACATTTTAGTTCATAAATACTTCTGCTGTTTGACCTTGATTGTCTGCACCAAACTACAGGTGTGAAATCCAGATTAACAAGTTGACTTCCTTAAAGTTTTCCTCAGGATCCAGGTCCTGGGAAACTCCTCACWGAGTAAAAACACAAAAGGCCACATCTGTGCCCCTTCCCACAGGATGACAACCAAGTCTCATACAGCCTGTTGATAAAAGGCAAATTATAGTGAATTAGAAAACTCTTTGGTGTGAAGCTAATCACGGTGCTGTTATTCTTTTAAAGCTTACCAAACACGTTTTCTTGTTATTGTTTTCAAGATGCTCTCCTGATTATTTATCAGACTCCGTATGTCAGCAACAGATTCCTATGTGCCCACAGTCCCATCACAATCTGTAGAGCAGCACTGATTTACAGATGCTTCAGGAACATGGAAGATTCTGAAATGGTTTTCAAATTTCAGACMCTGATATGGTCAGATATGGTTAAATTAATCTGTGCTGCCACTTTAACAGAGGCCACTGTTCCAAAAGCAGAACCAGAACAAAAGGTGAAAAGTGTGGTTGAGAATTTTGAACATTTTTAAGAGTTTTTATCATGTTGAAGACGGCTTTATTCATTTTCAGTGAGAAAATAAAATGGCCAAAAAAGCTCAATATCTCAAAATGTATAAATTGCTGAAATACCAAGGAGCTGAATGTTTTAATTTGTTGAAATTGCACAAAAACTGAGGAGCGAGATGCATGCAGTGTATGAAGAAAAATGGATCTTAATTGAGTTAATGCTTATCAATGCTTATTTAAAAAACCAAACCTACCAGCACCAGCTTTAAAGTTTACTCCAAAAGATTAAATCTTAAACTTGAAGGGCAGCTGTGAAGCTGGGTACAGAGAGGCTGCTAAAGAAATGTCATCTATTTTCTCAGAAGTTTGAGTCATGGACTGTTCTCCAACAGTTTCAGTCCAGTGAGATACTGGCTGAAGGTTGTTCCTGATGTGTTTGCTGTTTTACATGTACAACTGTTCCTGTGGTGCTTTAGATCTTGGACAGGAAGAAATGGTCATATCCTTCTATTTTACTCGGCCCATCAGATCTGGGTATTTGCTCTGTTTTGGTAGTCGTAGGTTTATTGCTCTGTCAGCAAACTAAAAAATGAAAACAGACAGCAGAACTTTTTCTTTTTTTACAGCAGACTGTAAAAAAAGTTTAATTCTGTTTTGTTTGCGCAGAGTTTGGAAATTTATCATAGAAGGAAGAATTTCAATTAACTTCTGTTTTATTTATAAAGCGCCAAGTCACAACAAACATGGTCTCAGGTTACTGCACAAAAAAAATAATTAATTTGCTTTTAAATGTACATTTAACAGCTTAACTGATTAAATTTACACTGCAATGAAATGTTAAAACACAGCTACAAGCACTGATACTGGAGCTAAACCCACAAAATTAATGCTTTTTTAAATTTTTTTTACAAAATACTGAATTTTGTGAAGTTATTCCGTGAAAAGATAAGACAGAGTATTAGGGCCACACAATAAGATTTTTTTAAATTTTTTAAAATTACAAGAATAAAGTCATATTATTA
>NW_013953306.1:29780-36092 GCF_001266775.1 Austrofundulus limnaeus
ATTTATTGTTTTTCTTGTTTGTGCTTCTTCATAAACTTCTCTGAGACACCAACACCCAGTCAGAATGTTGTTTATAAAAATTCTACAGTTAGTTTCTTGTTCTGGTTAATTTAAGATAAAATACGTCACTTCAACCTAAACAAAAAGTCAAGTTAATGGTGGAATAACATCTCTCATATTTTTATAGTACTATAGATTTTATTTAACCACTTAGTCAGTCAGAGCTGCCTTCAACTCACTGTTTTCTGTTGAAATCACTGTTTAAATTATAATTTATGAGCCGTTTTGTCTTTTTAATCTCACCATCTGCTGCTTATAGATCAAGTCTGAAACGTTGTGTGTAGCTTGTTTACAGAGTTGTGTATAAATCTGATCAGAAATGTTATTTGGTGGAGCGTTCACAAACACCACCTGTTTAAACCTTATTTCTCAAATAAAACCATGACACGTTTGCATGAAYAGTGACAAAAACTTTGTGATCTGTTGGAAACAGACAACAAAAGGCTGAGTCGTTAGAGGAGACGTTTATTGTGACATAATGATCCGGCTGTGGAAAACTAAACTAGTTCTAATGACACTGTCACACTGTTTAACATTTTACACAACTTATGCCAACGTAAGAATTATATGTAGATGTCTTTAAAGTGTCTGTGACATGCAAATTCTTCAAATACAAAAAATCAAAGAAAAAATCTTTATATTTAAGAAAGATGGACTAATACACACAATGTAACCCATTTTGTCCTATTTCTTTTGAACTTGGCCCAGTCAAAGTGAAACAGGAAGTGACATCAAAGGGGAACTTTTTTTTAGAAATAGGAACATTTATTTCCAAAAAACATAAAAACAAAAACTATTTATATAATAAAAAACAAAATGAGTCCAAGCATTATTAAAAAATAAAATAAACATAATAAAATGAACAATAACAAAATAACTATTTTAGCTGTTCTCCATCTGAAATGGGTCTGTGCCACGGTGATGGTTCATGCTGGGATGGGCCTGCTGGTGCTTGGGGGCGTGGCCTGCGAGGTCTCTACCTTGTTCTAAGGTCCAGTCTGTACAGTCTCCAGCCCGTCCCACCCCTGAGGCCTGTTTTTTAGCATTTCCCCTCCACGAAAAAGTCCCTCCTGGGGGATGTGGCTCTCCTCCATAACCTTACTGAAGATAGAGGGTGACGCCACATCCCCCATGACTGTCTCCGTAACAAATTTAATATGATTTTGGTCAAACCTGCCGCTGAGCAGGCTCCTCATTTCAACATGGGGCTGGACCAACACCTCCAGCCCCGGTGCTAGAACATGCTTGGTTGCAGAGAAGAGGAGGCAATGCCATCCATGCCTCGAGAGTATTTAACTCGACACATATCTTGCCCTGTGTCTGCAACATGGGAGGTTTAACCTCTACTTGGATCTTTATATAAATTTTGGCCTCTATATTTCAGGAATCTACTTGGATACTGGCTGCCATGTTGAACAAGCAAAGGGGAACTCTTTAACAAAGAAAACTCTCTGGTCTTTGTTTTATTGAAACAATATTATTTAAACTCTGACTCTTCATCTCTCTGATATGACTCAAAATAATCTAAAGAACCATCAGATTCTTCTCTACAGTCTGGTTTGTTAGCTGTTGTAGCAATGCTCTGTTTACATGCAGACATTCCCCTTTGGTATCACTTCCTGTTACTTTACAGGCAAATATCTCAACTGTTCATCTCAGCAACATGAAATTTCTTTTGCAATATTTTATCAATGTCCTCTTTCTAAAAATGCATTCATATGTATTACAAAAATTTGACATCACAGGCACTTAAAATTTTTCACAAGTCATCTAAAACAAAGTGTGACAGGGCCTTTAGACCAGTGAAGGACCAGCTCTAACACCAGCCCTGGTCCAGCACCATGTCTGTCTGCCTCAGTTTTCAGCACACCAATAGTTAAGCTAGGACAAAGAAACAAAGCCTTGTCCATTAGGCTGCTTTCACACTGAACCCTGCCCCACTCCACCACCTCTTACATGATGAGCTCAGTCCATTCTCCTGAAGTGGAGCTCTAACCTGCTCTGATGTCCACAGCTGTATTTTGTGAAGCTGTTGGGAACATTAATAGAAAAACAGCAACACAAGGGTTGTTTCTTATTCTGACGGACAGTGCAACCAGGAAAGTTCCTGTTGGCCCAGAGCAGACTGATGACCTTGGTTTGCTCTGGTTCTTCTTACATCCTCAGGTTCTGTTTTCTGCCAGTCACCTGACCTCATCAGGATGTTCGCCTGATAATCTGACTGAAGCACTAGTTTAAGTTTTTAGCACGTCGTCAGCCAATAATCTCTGTGTATTTGCTGCTGGAAATGTGGAACTTGCAAAAGAGTAAATCTGCAGAAATCAGCATCTACAGAGAGTGCAGAGTCTATTTTTGCAGCCCAGTATTTTCATACACCAGATTAGGAATAATTTCACATGTTGATTTATGAAACACGAGAAACCTGGTCAGAGTTACGCAAGTCTTTATATTCAGCACTATATTTTGTAATGAGATCTATTTTGGTGACAATGCGTACAGATACAGTGTGTGCTTGTATTGATGATGACTGTGTTCACGTTGGAGACTACACTTTGAGTCTGACAATCTTTTATGGAATGTTTCAAATCACTGCAAAATATCTATTTGTAAATAAAAATGTGGTTTTATAAATTGGTTTGTGTTGGTGCTTTTCTTATTCGTTAATGTAGAAACAATATTACAGGTGTCACAACTTCTTCTTGAAGACAAACAAGCTCATCACTACATGCAGATCAACATCACATACATCCTGTTTGTACTTTGGAAACCAGCTCTCTGTGAAACACACACACATACACACACAGAAAAGTGTTTTAAAGAAAATTCATAAAGGACATTTGAAAACAACCTGTGTGGATATCCTTCATGTTTCCTTGTTTAAGTTTTTCTGCCACACCAGCTCAATGTAAATAAAGATTTTTGTATTCTGCTTGGACTTCACCTGTATCCTGGGTCGATCTGCCGTCCTCACTTCTCACATGCTCAGGTTCAGTAATGTTTTTCCCAATTTGGAACAAGTTCGCAAAATAACTATGAGCATAAAGGACCCCTCTTCTCTTATTGTTTTTGTCTATGTTATTAATCCGTAGTCCTAGGAGCCCACTTCCTGGGCTGCCACCTTATTGTGGTGGAGAGATTTTTGAGTGTCCCAATAATCGTAGGAGCTGTGTTGACAGAGGCTTCATGCCCCGGTATGGTCAATCCCACCAACACGTCAGAGCCTGAGGACCCTGGGTCGGACTCTCCAATCTCTGGTGCCGAGATCACTGAGGTGGTTAAAAACCTCCTCGGTGGCAGGGCGCCGGGGGTGGATGAGATTCACCTGGAGTTCCTTAAGGCTCTGGATGTTGTGGGGTTGCGTTGGTTGATGCGACTCTACAACATCGCGTGGACATCGGGGCAGTTACCCTGGATTGGCAGACCAGAGTGGTGGTCCCCCTGTTTAAAAGGAGGGACCACAGAGTGTGTTCCAACTATAGGGGGATCACACTTCTGAGCATCCCTGGTAAGGTCTATTCAGGGGTCCTGGAGAGGAGGGTCCATCAGATAGTCAAATCTCAGATTCAGGAAGAGCAGTGTGGTTTTGTTCCTGGTCGTGGAACACTGGACCAGCTCTACACCCTCAGCGGGGTCCTGGAGGGTGCATGGGAGTCCAACCAGTCTACATGTGTTTTGTGGACTTGGAGAAGGCGTTCGACAGTATCCCTCAGGGACTCCTGTGGGGGGTACTCTGGGAGTATGGGGTACCAGACCAATTGATATGGGCTGTTAGGTCCCTGTATGACCGGTGCCAGAGCTTGGTCCACATTGCCGGTAGTAAGTCGGACTCATTTCTGGTAAGAGTTAGACTCCACCAAGGTTACCTTTGTCACCGATTCTGTTCATAACTTTTATGGACAGAATTTCTAGGTGCAGCCAAGGTGTTGAGGGGATCCTTTTTGATGATATCACATCTCTGTTTTTTGCGGATGATGTGGTCCTATTGGCTTCATCAGATCCTGATCTCCAACTCTCACTGGAGCGGTTTGCAGACGAGTGTGAAGCAGCCGGGATGAGGATCAGTGCCTCCAAATCTGAGACCATGGTCTTGAGCAGGAAAAGGGTAGGGTGCCTTCTCCAGGTCAGGGAGGAGCTCCTGCCCCAAGTGGAGGAGTTTAAGTATCTCGGGGTCTTGTTCAGTAATGAGGGAAAAATGGAGTGGGAGATCGACAGGCAGATTGGTGCTGCATCTGCAATGATGCGGGTGCTATACCGGTCTGTCATGGTGAAGAGGACTGAGCCAGAAGGTGAAGCTCTCAGTTCACCGGTCAGTCTACATTCCTACCCTCATCTATGGTCACAAGCTTTGGGTAGTGACCGAAAGAACTAGATCGTAGATACAAGCGGCCGAAATGAGTTTCCTCTGCAGGGTGTCTGGGCTCTCCCTTAGAGATAGGGTGAGAAGCTCAGTCATCCAGGAGGGACTCAGAGTAGAGCCACTGCTCCTCCACAACGAGAGGAGCCAGTTGAGGTGGTTCATCTGGTTAGGATGCCTCCTCGACGCCTCCCTGCTGCGGTGTTCAGTAAAAGCTGTTGTGGTGCCCCAACAGGTAAAACTGTGTAGGAGTGCAGAAACATTATAACCATTCCTGATTCTGCCCTTGTTCTCACTACTACCAAACCTGATTAAAATCTGTTCAGAAATGTTTTTTTGACAAAAAGCTCTGTTATTTATAGCATGCAGAAATGTATCTTTTTTAAAGTAAGAAAACAATCTGGAAGTTTGTTAACTCATAAAACAGAGCCCATCCGGTGATTTAAATGGACTGCACTTTTCTATCCAACCAGGAAACTCAAAGCTCTTCAATCTGTGTCCTCATTTACCCATTCACACAGCACTCTACTAGGTTACTACAAAGCTAACATGTACAATCATCTGTGGAAACTAATCAGTGCTTTAGATCACATTTATGCACTGATGGGACACACATCAGAGGTGTGGGGGTTCAGTGTCTTGCCCAAGGACAACTGAGTGAGCTGGAACGGGGGATTGAATGGGCAACCTACCTGTTCCAGAATGACTCCCCTAACCACTCTGCCACAGCTGCCCATAGAAGATAGTTTAAAAAATAAATAAATGAATTTATTCTAATAAAATTATAATTATATTGTGGCCACAAGACCACTATTAGTCATTTCCATGCAGAGACTGTTGATTGTTTACATGGAAAAGTTTGCCCATCTGGTGACATAAGATGATTTAAAAAATTATCTTGTGACCTTGTGAAAAGTGAGCAGTRTGTCAGCGTGATACAGACATTGTTGGAGTCAGATTGTGAATACAATGCTTTTGTTTCGGACTGTTCACAGGTAGCCTGCCTCACATTCATTATTATTTGTTGTATGTTAATAGAARCAGTTCATCTTTCAAAATAGGCTATTTATGAGATGACAACAAACTCCATAGGTGTGTTCTGGGAATCAGATTTTTTTTTACTGTATTCTTAAAATCAACATAACTGCGACTCCTCCTGCAGCCAAGGCTCAGTGTGTCAGAGACTCAGAGAGGCCATATTTGAGTGTTTAGCTAAAGCAAATTACAACAACACATTTTGTTACGTGTCTTATAGCTGCAACAAATAATGAGAATTACTTCATTCCTAATAAATAAATTCCACATTTTTTTGGTATATCGCCCAGGTTTCTGTCTCCTCAGTTATTAATCTCATTTAAATAATCTCCAGAATCTGAAAACAGACCTCTGAGCAGACATGGAAAGAAATATAAGTTTAGTTCTCAGAATGGTCGCAGCAGTTTGAGTTTAAACCAGGCTACTCAGATTGGTTGAGGTATCAAAGGTCTGTTTAGAGTTTTGAAAAGTGAAGCCAGTAAACTCCCCTGAACAAACTGATCCCCAATAAAATGTGGAAGAAGGAGATAAATCCTGTGTTTATGACACTGACATCATCTGGCCTGAGGGATAGAAAAATCTAGGCCTGATTATTTTTCAAACAAGCACAAATAAAATCTTTAATAGGCAGACTTCATATAATAAACAATTTCTTGAGTAAATGTGTAACAAACTGTACATAATATATGATTAGCAGTGGTGGACAGTAACAAAGTACTTTTACTTTATTACTGTAATTAAGTACATTTTTTGAGTATCTTTACTTTACTTGAGTAGTTATTTATTTGGGAACTTTTTACTTTTACTCCACTACATTTCAAAGACAAATATTGTACTTTTTACTCCACTACATTTTTAGGAAG
>NW_013953306.1:37142-41420 GCF_001266775.1 Austrofundulus limnaeus
AGTCTCTTGGAAGAGAGACGAAACGTTTCATTAAAGAAGAACCCATCCAGAGGACCTATACAATTTTTTTCCTTTAAAATGCATGTACTTCTGAATACTTAAGAATTTTCAAAAGTAAGTACTTCAGTACTTTTACTTGAGTAGATTTTTGACTGAGTAACTTTTACTTGTAGTGGAGTAGATTTGACCATGAGTATCAATACTTTTACTCAAGTACTAGAGTTGAGTACTTTGTCCACCACTGATGATTAGTCATACAAACAGGGTAAATTTTTAAAGTTATACCAAAATGACTTCGACTTCAGTATTTCTCATAACATGATGTGAGTCTAAAACTGGCAGCTGTAATCCCTCTTCTCTCACCTGCTCCTGCTGCAGATTTTAAACCGTGGGAAAAAACGAATTACTGTCTAAATAAAAACAAAACATTCTTCTCTTCCTGAAACATAAACATAAAAATATTTTGGAGCCACAGGGTACTGAATTACAAAAAACAGAAATAAATTATTTTTCTACTTCCTTTTATTTTCTCATCTTGTTTAGTTGTGTATTTATTGTTTGAGCAGTTTTCTGCTGACTCGTTCATCTCGTTGTTTAAAGTCTTCAGGTGAACAAATAAAAAATCTGAAGCGTCTCGTTCTGAATGGCTCTTGTTTTTATTTATAGCTACATCTCAAAAAATCCTAAAAATAAATTTGTCCTGAGAAAGCCAGCTCCAGCTGTGCTGACGTTTTCCATCACTGACTGTTTTAATCCTGCCCACCTGACCCCTCTGTGGATGATCTAACCTCGACTTCCTGTCGGCCTCAGGAAGGACTGAGTCGGAGCGTGGGAACCCTTTGGCTTCTGGTTATCATGACACGCTGGTATTTGAACACAAACATGACAGATCTGATGTGAGTTTAGAGCAGCTCTCATTCTGTGAACACAGACTCTTGTTATGTGAGAATCTCCTCCACAGCTGTCCTCAACCATGTTTTGGGTCAGAGATTCTCCCAAAGATTACTGTGGAGTATTTAGGTGTTTACATGTTGTGGAACTGAGTTTAATGATATTTTACCTCATCTGCAGAACCAAAAAAAAAAGGAAAAGTGGCTTTACTTACCCCACTCCCTCCTGTATAAAAATAAATATCAACCAAAAAAAGTTTAAACATTCTGCTAAATAAACAATAAAAATAATTTTAATAATTAATTTTGTTTACATTGTTTTAAAAGTCTAAAATAGTTCTTACATGAACAGGAACTAATGAATAACAAAGCAGATTTGATAAGAACTGTGGCTCAAATCCAAAATGACTGTCTCATGGTTCTGTTGGTCCACATATTAGTAAATCCACGGGGGGGATGAGGTCATCAGCTGAGTAAAGCTCTGGAAACAAGAGTTTGGGTCTTCCACCAGTCTTTCTGGGAGGACTGGATGTGAATCCCACACGGACAGTCCTAACTCCTCCTGCAGGCACTGAAGGCAAAAATAACCCAAAATAAACACACAGTTCCCAATAAAGCAGCATCTAGATTTTGGTCTTGAATTATGACATTGAAGTTAAAATATAATAATTGTCCAAACATCTGCTTAAAATAGAAAGTTTTTATTGACAACCCCAATCAGAAGCAAATAAGAACCTATCTGAACTCAAACATGGTTTAACTAAAAGAGTCTGTGAGAATGCATAAAGCAATACTTGTTTATTGTTTAGGATCCCCATTACCTGGGCCTCACTCTGCTGTGGGGTGCAGTTTGTAAAGCAGCTTGTGCATGAAAATACCAGCTACATTTGGTGAAATTTAGCTTCAAACACTGTTCGAAAAAGTAGCGTGGATTTTCTAATGTCACCTTTTGAACATATTAAAGTAGTTAAATCTAAAAGTTTAAGCTAAATGCTAGATATAAATCCAAATAATAACTGTTAAATTAAAATGCTAAATTTTAAATCCAAATCCTAAATGTTAAATATAAATGTTAAATGTAAATGCTAAATTTAAATGTAAATTTTAAATAGAAATGTTAAATGTAAATGCTAAATTTAAATGTAAATGTTAAATATAAATGTTAAATCCAAATGTTGAATTTAAATGTAAATGTTAAATATAAATTTTAAATGTAAATATTAATGTAAATGTTAAATGTAAATATAAATATAAATGTAAATGTTAAAAGTAAATGTTAAATGTTAAAAGTAAATGTTAAATGATAAATATAAATGTTAAATGTAAATGTTAAATTTAAATGTAAATGTTAAATATAAATGTTAAATCTAAATGTTGAATTTAAATGTAAATGTTAAATATAAATGTTAAATCCAAATGTTGAATTTAAATGTAAATGTTAAATATAAATTTTAAATGTAAATATTAATGTAAATGTTAAATGTAAATATAAATATAAATGTAAATGTTAAAAGTAAATGTTAAATGTTAAAAGTAAATGTTAAATGATAAATATAAATGCTAAATGTAAATGTTAAAAATAAATGTAAATGTTGAATGTAAACGCTAAGGCATGTTGAAGCATGGTAGAAAAGCAATGTCTGACTTTCATTTGTTCATTTTCATAGAATTTTTTTACTATTACCTTTGTCAGATTCTAGTTGTTTCAGTGACCATTGTGGGTTTTTCTTTCATTAAATGAGGGGTACCAACAGTTTTGTCCACATGTGTACATGACACACAAAAAGTGTCAAGAATGTGAGCCACAGTGACTCTGTATGTTGTATATAAGAGAAAATAAGCAGGTGTTGATGAAGTTTCAGTAGGTTTAGCAACCAAGAGTAGAAACTGAGAGTGAAGGGGAGCTGAGTGATCAGCGAGAGGAAACAGCTGAGCAGATAGAGACAGAAACAAACAGAAGACACAACAAACATAAAACCCTAAGACCATGAGATATTTTGCTAACAGGCAAATTCAAACCAGTACTTATCTCCTGAAGAACACCCTCTGTATGTTTAGACTGGCAGGAAATAAAAAACTAATTTAATGTAATTTTAGGTGTTTATTCAAGCCTAATGAGGCTCTCAGCATTGTGTCACTGACGGGGAAAACAAGCCCACTCTCCCCTCAGCCTGTGGGACCTGGATTAGGATCTCTTGAGTCCTACAGACACCAGACATACTCTCGGGGTGGATTTGTGCGTCTGTTTCCTTATAAGGGAACCTAGTTTTCACACAAAGTGAAATAGTGGAGGAAGAGGAAGAAAACAACTCTACATATGGTCACAGATTTTGGTTTCACACAAATACCTCCCAGTTTAAATCTGTGCAATTAAAAACAAATTCACTGAAACTCAGACCAGACTTAACTCCACCACTGGATCTCCTGGGACGTTTCCTGTGTCCACGCTGCAAACATGCTTGTTGTGGAAGTGTTATCAGGGTGATGTGTTCTCAGATCTGTCTGCTGGCCTTGGAATGCCTTAGAGAAGAGTTGGAAGAGGACCTCCCTGCTCAGGCTGCTGCCCCCACCCCCACCTTCAACCCCAACTACCAGACACCACACACTTCTGGTTTCTCTCGGCTGTTTGTTAGCCAAACATCTCATGAACCACAGGAAGGTTTAACAAAACTCTCTGAGAGAAATCCCTAAATGTTTATCTGTGACTGATTAGAGATTAGAGATCATATTTCTCCAGTTTTAGCTTCTCTCCACTGGCTCCCTGTCAAATTCAGAATAAAATTTAAAATCTTACTTCTAACAAGCAAAGCTCTCAACAACCAAGCTCCATCTCATATCAAAGATCTTATTCTTCCATATTTTCCTAACAGAGCGTCGGCTCGTAGCTGTCATAGCAARTGTTAGATTAACAGCAAGCTCAACTGGACCTGTGTCACAAATTATAATATTTTTACAATAAATTAATATAATTGTTAATTATGGTAATTCCATCCAACAAAAACAGCTAGATGACAAATCATAAAAATATATCATTTATGAGTAAAAATGATCTAAATCAGACCTGAAGTCAATCAATAACTCAGACTGTTTAGTTAGTTAAATAATTATTACTTCAGCTATTAAGAAAGTATGTTTATTATTTCTTACCTGACATAAATAATAAAAATATTTTTACCAGTTGACAGTAAATGTTCACTGCATGCCTGGTACTTTACTTTACTGGCTAATCATCTTCTCAACATGTCAGGTTTGTCTAATAGAAACCTACAAATATTCAAATTAATATTATTTTACACTGTGCAAACATTACAYAAATCAGAGGAAATTCCATCCATCAATCAATCCATTATCTATACCTACTTCCTCCTTTCAGGGTCACTGGTGCCCA
>NW_013953306.1:42925-47563 GCF_001266775.1 Austrofundulus limnaeus
CAGTATATTATAGAATAGAATACTCTCTAATGCCATTGCACAAGCCTGAATTTACAATATGTATATGAATAAATATATATAATATGTATTTTGTGACATATTAGCTGGCTAGGTCTGGGGAAGCATCAAGTATGCATGGTTGTGAGAGAGTGTGAGTTTCTGTGTTTGAATGTTTCATATTATATTTTGATTTTCTCATATTTTTGATTATATTCATGTTTGGAAGGACCCCGCTTAAAAATGAGATGGTACGTCTCGAAGAGTTATCCCTGAAAAAAATTAATAAACGTAGCTTGTTCAGCACCACTATGTTCGGTAGATTGGCCTGTTTGTTTGCAGCCCTGCTCCTGCAGTCCAAGTGAGAGGTGTCTAGATAATGACAGAGCTAATACTGTATACTGTAGGACGCCCTGATCCAGACTCACCAACAAATGATGGTTAACAAACCAGAAACTGTGAAACTGTGGTGTTCGACACGCTACAGAAGAGGCAGAGGTGGCAGATGGAGCAATCCCAACGGACTGTAACATCAGGAAAAAGCCAGAGAAATACCAAGGGTTGAAAGTGGWGAGTCTAGACCTCAGAGGTCATCAGATCACTTGGTGCTGTGATCCCAAACTGGAAGAGTGGCTCCAACAAATACAGGAACACAGACCCATGTAAATGTTAACTGGACTGGACTTTTAGCACCTTTCTATCCAGTCCCATCACTAAATGTTTTTYGATGTTGCCCTAAAATCCATGATACCTTGAGTGAACCTTCGTCTGCACGTTGCTGGACTGTATAGTGCAGGGGTGCCCAAACATTTTCCCCAAGAGGGCCAAAATGAAAATCTATCTGGGGCTGCGGGCCAAATGCAGTAATATAATATTTGAAATACAAATACTTTTTAAGTAAAGTCCTTTATTTTTAACAATTAAACCTGCAGCCAGTGCAGTGGCCCGCTTTTGTTTTAGTCTGCGCAGTTGGAGAAAGTCTGCCATACGTTCAAGTAGCAAAGGCTCACAGGACATTAATGTCCCATGAGTCTTTGCTACTTAGATAAAGTCAGCACCATGAGTGAAGACTATCTGCACTACAGCCCCTTATATGGTCATTGGGCCAATAGATGAAATGACTAAGTGGAAATACTGTGTTTTTACATAGGACAACAGGTTACAGCCTAGTAAATGTGTCAATTGCTGGTGGGCCAAATCAAATGGTTTGGCGGGCCAAATGTGGCCCGCGGGCCCCACTTTGGGCTCCTCTGGTATAGTGAGTCAGGTAGATTTGTCATACTGGGCTTGCACTTCAGAACTATTTTTGCTGTAATAACTGGAGTAGAGGTTACCTCYAAAGCACACAGTCAGCATCTTTCCTTGGCTCTGTGCCTAAGCTGTCTATCCTAAGATAAATAAAAAAAATGATTTACTTTCATTAGTTTATCAGATTGGACACAGGTCTGGACTGAACCATCATTTGGTCTGGATTTGGACCTAGGTCTGCCTGGAATAATAAAATGATGTAACTGAACAGAAACTTTTACATGACTACTTCCTGTCTGTTCATCTAACAGATGCTCTTCAGGGATTTCTCCAAACAAGAGCCTTTGATTCATGAGCAGACAAGAAGACTAATACTGAACAGCTCAGCCAGAAGAAACAACATGATGGGAAACGTCAAGGACAGATCTTCATGAGGAATAATTGATTGTTCTACAGATGCAGTGTGTGTTTTGCCATTTTATCACCACACATTCATTATCTCTGATTTTTAATGTTCAGGTGAAGCTGATCTGTTTGACTGTGAACATACAGTAACATGAATGACACATTTGTGTGCTCAGAGATGAACACTGCTGCAGTGATTTGTCTGCTGGGCAGGTTACCACACAGGAAAATGGTTCCAAATGTCATTCTGTATGGTTATAAATATTAGGGCCCAGGACAAGGAGACAAGGTGAGTAAAGGCCCAGAACCAAAGAGACACAGGTGAGTAAAGACCCAGGACAATGAGACATGGGTAAGTAAAGACCCGGGACAAGAAGAAACAGGTGTGTAAAGACCCGGGACAAGGAGATACAGGTGAGTGAGACCCAGGACAAGGAGATACAGGTGAGTAAAGACCCAGGACAAGGAGCCACAGGTAAGTAAAGACCCAGGACAAGGAGCCACAGGTAAGTAAAGACCCAGGACAAGGAGCCACAGGTAAGTAAAGACCCAGGACAAGGAGACAGAGGTGAGTAAAGACCCAAAACCAAAGAGACACAGGTGAGTAAAGACCCAGGACAAGGAGACACGGGTGTGTAAAGACCCGGGACAATGAGAAACAGGTGAGTGAGACCCAGGACAAGGAGACACAGGTGAGTAAAGACCCGGGACAAGGAGACACAGGTGAGTAAAGACCCGGGACAAGGAGACACAGGTGAGTAAAGACCCGGGACAAGGAGACACAGGTGAGTAAAGACCCAGGACAAGGAGACACAGGTGAGTAAAGACCCAGAACCAAAGAGACACAGGTGAGTAAAGACCCAGGACATGGAGACACAGGTGAGTAAAGACCCAGGACAAGGAGAAATAGGTGAGTGAGACCCAGGACAAGGAGACACAGGTGAGTAAAGACCCAGGACATGGAGACACAGGTGAGTAAAGACCCAGAATCAAAGAGTCACAGGTGAGGAAAGACCCAGAACCAAGGAGTCACAGGTGCGTAAAGACCCAGGACATGGAGACACAGGTGAGGAAAGACCCAGAACAAGGAGACACAGGTGAGTAAAGACCCAGGACAAGGATATACAGGTGAGTAAAGACCCAGGACATGGAGACACAGGTGAGTAAAGACCCAGGACATGGAGACACAGGTGAGTAAAGACCCAGAACCAAAGAGTCACAGGTGAGTAAAGACCCAGGACAAGGAGACTTTTATAGTAGAGGAGCTCATCATGGTATCCGCTGCAGGTGCTTCAGGTCTCAGCCCACAGGTCCAGTTAAGGTTGAGGACCTGCAGAAAGACTGAAGTCCTGCAGTAATGTGATAGACTTACTGCAGGTCAACTCAAACATTTGTCTTTTGTGGGCTGAGCWGTAGAGCTGAGTATGTGGGTTGTACACATGAAATAATTGCCCAATCTTCTCTGCCAAACAACTTATTTTATTGTTATTGACACTTGTTTTGAGTTTCTGGGACCCCCAGGTGCTGCCAATCAGGTGCCCTCTGTAAGATTTACTGCCAAGAAGCATTGTTACAACATAGAAATAATCTACCAAATACTAATTCCCTTAACTTTCACCTGGGCAGGTTCTGTTAGTAGTCAGTACCTGASAGGCATTCTGTGTTAGCATGAATGAATGAATGCACATTATCCACCACCTTTCATGTCAGAGTTTTAGACCAAGCTTATCTCATATTAGGAAACAATAGAGCTGTTTGGGTCAAACATTTTAAATAATGTCATGTGTATGAAGACATCACACGTAACGTACATGTTGTTAAATATGACTGAGAACTGTCCTTTAAAGCTCAGGTCCAAAACTTTTGGAACAACTTTTACATGATTACATCATATTTTAACGAGCTTGTCACAGGCCAGGACTACAACTACAGAACTATCAGTGTGGATGTAGCAGAGGTTAGAGAGAATGTCCTGTAGCCGGCTCGATCCCCTGTTCCATCGTCTCAGTCGTTGTGTCCTTGAGCAAGACACTTCACATTATTATTATTATTATTATTATTATTATTATTATTATTATTATTATTATTATAAGCAAATTCTTCAAGTTTTCATAAAAAACAATGCCTCTTCACTGAGCAAGACTATAAAAACTTGTTGAGTTAAAAGAACATGTTAAACCTGATAAATCTGTCTCTTGTACAAAATGATTTATAGTCAGAGTTTTCCTCCACTTATTTATTTTCTTTGTGTGAGTACAGCTGGATGTCTTCAAGCTGCAGAAGGAAGATACAATGTTGTTCCACTCAGGAGAAGTTCTTTAGATCAGTCTCCATTTTTTGTAACACTTGCGTTGGACTGGAGCTCTGTCCCAGTGACGAGATGACAACCAGACTCTTTAACACTGATACAGTACTGAGATCTGTCACCACACAAGTCACAATGTTGTCTTTCGCCACTGGTCTGGGTTCTGTTAGGACTTGTGGATTTTGACCCATTTCTTATTAATGTACTTCTTTTCTTTTTCTGTTTTTTCTGTTTCAGAAATCTCTTGAGGGTTGTCTTTTACGTAAAATATAGGTAGGTTTGAATAATTTTGTTAATTTGTTTAATCCTACAAATTGTACTTTTTTAGAGTGACATCAGACCACTGACAAAAGATGAACAATCTTTTCATTGACTTTGATACAAATAAATGTATCTGATGTTCAGTAACTATACTTTTATAACCATTTTGCCTTAGTTGATTAGCTGTGGAAATCATCTTGAACTGGACTGACTCCAAAAGAGAATCAGTTGAAGAGCCACATGATTGCAGTTTCACTAAAAGAGAGAAAATCTTTTATGAGTTTTCTATGAAATTTGTTAGGTTGAGAGATTCTTTCAGCCATAAAATGGTGTGTGTGTGTGTGTGTGTGTGTGTGTGTGTGTGTGTGTGTGTGTGTGTGTGTGTGTGTGTGTGTGTGTGAACACACAGCTCAGAGCTACCT
>NW_013953306.1:48642-52546 GCF_001266775.1 Austrofundulus limnaeus
GTGTGTGTGTGTGTGTGTGTGTGTGTGTGTGTGTAGACAAATGTCAGAAAAGTAAACTTTGTCCATGCACAGAACTTATGAAAACCACATGTCTCACTCTGAGAACCAAAGCTCTGCAGTTTGGTGCTCCTTCCCCCACTGTCACACAGACACACACATTCATATAATGTTCACACACACACACACACACACACACACACACACACACACACACACACACACACACACACACACACACACACACACTTCTTCCAAAAACATACTGCTATTTTGTTATATTCCCTTCCCCTCTCTCTTTTTTCCTGCCTCCACACTCTCTGCTGTATCTCACTACCTCCAGCCCCCTCCCCCCGTCTGCCCTCCCTCTGTGCTCTCTGGAATCGTGGGACAGTTTTCATGGTCGCAGCTCCAGTGCAGATAAGTTTCAGCAGAATAGAGTAGCTGAGAAGAAATATCAAAACTGAAGCTTCAGATTTAGGAGCAAAGGTTTGATGAGGAGAAAGAAGCAGTGACTGTTGTTCAGAGAGAGAAGCAGAAAGAGAAAAGTGAGAAGAAAGTCAGGGTGTGGATACTGACAGACCTGGGAGTTTATAACCTGCTCAGAGAAAAAAATGGACTTTCTGCTCAGCAGATCAGCCGTTCTGCTCTTATCCTTCCTGTCAACATGGATTTTGGGATTTTCCTCAGTCTTGGGCCAGAACCTGAGAGAGACAGATGCACTGTGCAATGCAGACGGCTGTTTTGTGGTCTACTTTGAGCGCAAAATCTTCCTAGACTCATGGAGGAGCTGCAAGGAAAAAGGTGGGAATCTAGCTGTTATCAAACATAAAGAGGATGCCGGTGCCATCGCTACACTCTTCTCCACTCTGGACTTGAGGCAGTCCCGCACCAAAGTCCAAGTCTGGATTGGTCTTCAGCGTCAACCTCGTCAGTGCAATAGCCGTCCACTGAGGGGTTACTCTTGGACTACTGGAGACCAAGACACAGAGTACACAAACTGGCAAAGAGAGGATTCTCCCAGTATGTGTTCGGCACCTCGCTGCATACTTATGGGCTACAGCATTCAAGAACAGAATGATAACTTCAAGTGGCTGGATAGTTCGTGCACTGTCCCTGTAGATGGATATCTTTGCCATTTTGCTTATGGAGGAATGTGTTCTGCCTTGTGGAGTGAGGGAGCAGACAATGCTGTTTATACCACGCCATTTAACCTTGTGAGCAGCATACTAACTCATGTACCGTTGGGATCTGTGGCTACTATACTTTGCCCAACAGATAACAATGAGGACTGGTCCCCCATTCTGTGTACACTGAGGGATGGCTCAGTGGGATGGTCACGTGAACCCCCTCTTTGCTCTGATCTACCTGCAGCACAGAACCCATGTGACCAAAACAACGGTGGGTGTGAGCACTTCTGCCAGAATATCGATGGTCAAGTCTTCTGTGAATGTGCTAATGATTATCATCTAGGAAACGATGGACAGACCTGTGAGCGTAACAATGATTGCGTAGGGTTCCCCTGTGAGTATGAGTGCTTGCCGCTTCCTGATGGCTACCGCTGTGCCTGTCCTGATGGATACATGCTGGCACCAGATGGACATGGTTGTCTGGATGTAGATGAATGTATTCAGAGCCCTTGTGAGCAGATTTGTATGAATGGTCCAGGTTCGTTCGAATGTCAGTGTCGGGATGGTTATCTTTTAAATGACGTGGGTGAGTGTAAGGATGTAGATGAGTGTGCCAAGTACCCGTGTGAACATATTTGTGAAAACACACCAGGGTCTCATATCTGCCTCTGTGATCAGGGCTTTGCAGTTGACCCTCAAGACCCYAGACGATGCCAAGATGTTGATGACTGTCAGAATGCTGGCATCTGTGACCAGATGTGTGCAAATTATGATGGTGGTTTTGAATGTTATTGTAAGGAAGGCTACGAACTAATGTCTGATCAATACACATGTCAGAAGATAGAAGGAGATGACTACATATCCATTGCCACCCATCAACCTGAGTTTGACTGGGATGTTGTACACTACGCCTGGAACCCAGACTCAATCACTCCCTTACCTTCAGAGGAAGAACAGACCAACGACTGGCTTATTGAAGCACAGGGGGGTTTGGATTTGGGTGTGATTTCACAAAATGAACATTCTTTTGATTTAGAAGTAATTGCTTCAACCACCACGAGCTACAGCACCACATCAGACTGGAACAAAGACGACAATGAGGAGGCTACTACG
The DNA here is from genome assembly GCF_001266775.1 of Austrofundulus limnaeus. NCBI lineage: Eukaryota > Metazoa > Chordata > Actinopteri > Cyprinodontiformes > Rivulidae > Austrofundulus > Austrofundulus limnaeus. The sequence goes on from NW_013953306.1 coordinate 50,883, forward strand.
GCTCTTACAGTAYCTTCCACCTCTACAATCTCTGAGGGAGCCTGGAATTGGTGGTCGGGACTGGTCACATCCACTCAAAGTCCCGAAAATCAAGATGTAACTCCAACCAAAGGGTCTGCTGAGTTATGCACACATAAACAAGCTGAAGAAAAGCCCCTTCAAAGGGAATTCTCTCAGTTCCCAGAGGAGTCTGAAAACAACAAGAGTTATGTGGAATTTTCTCGCACTCAAGGCCCTGCTGTTCCCCTCCAGTCCACCACATCCCAGCCCCCTGTGGGAGAGAGTGGGAGGGGTGGAGCGGACAACGAGGTGCAGAAACAAAACAGCGTCGGGCTTCTGGTGGGTCTGCTTGTGCCTATCTGTATCTTTGTTGTGGTCATGGTGGCTCTGGGAATCGTCTACTGCACCCGCTGTGCAGTCAAGCCTAGAAACAAAAATAGCCCAAACTGTTACCACTGGATCTCTGGAGCTCACAACAAACAGGGAGCTTCAAACCTGTCAACAGGGGGCAAGACCCCCGTTTAAACCGAGGGAGGAGTGCATACTGAACCTGGTTTCTGATTGTGGAAGACTTTGAACATGGTGATATTACTATTTAAGAGCAAATGGTCGATGAAAGACAAGATAAGCAAAATAACCAAGATTCCTGTGGATTAATTTTGCTGCCATCAATCTTTCCAATATTTCAGAGATGATGTCAAAAATATTTACCATTTTTGAGCCAGCAACAATTTGTTTTTCTAACATAAAAATACTTGACTTAAAGATTTTTCAGGCAGAGTGCTTCTATTTTGAATGAAGGCTGAAGAATTGTGAGCAGTCTGAGTTTCAAACACTGAGTTTTGTTGTTTGAACACAACCGTTGATATAAAAGCCAAAGGTTGTGTGTAAATATTGGGCATTTTAATTTTTCATTTTGTTTTATGCGTAAAATATATTTTTGCAWTGTTTTTTATGGCTGTAACAAATTATTTGCTGAATCTTTTTTAAACCTTGCAACATGCAGAGTGGTTCTGATATTACACCCAGTTAGATGAAGAGCACATATTTCCTTTTCCTGTTTTGAAAATGTTAGTGACTGAAAAGGGATTTTGTTTTGTTTTCACTAATGACTGTTTGTCATTTTTTATATTTTTACACTCAATTCATGGCTGTTGAAATAAAATATTTGTGTAAAAATTTCCTCTAATGGAGTTTCTGTGAGTCCAAATTAACACAAGCAGAAAAATACAGCTCTGTCCAATGAGGTCCTCGTGTGCAACTGTCAATGAATATTTGTCTCTTTGCTCTTTCCCTGTGATGATGTGTTTTATGTGTGACACACTATCACTATCAAGTGCACATGGCTCATTGCTTTACCAAAGACATGCTGTCACTTCACACTGGGGAACAGGTAGGTGTTAATCCACAACAGATTAGTTGTGCAGCATGATGGCTGATGCCTCACAGCATGAAGGTCCTGGGTTTGACCCCTGGTTTTCACATGGGAATTTTTGGTGCAGAATTTGCACATTTTCCTTTTGCTTGCATGGGTTTTCTCTGGGTGCTCCAGTTTCCCCCACAGCACAAAAACCTATACAACAGGTTGCCTTCAGGCCCAGGCTGCCCTTTCAAAAGAGAGCTGTGATCTCATTGGGGTTTGCTGGGTTATATAACTATAAAAT
>NW_013953306.1:53035-55545 GCF_001266775.1 Austrofundulus limnaeus
CCCCCACCCCGTTTTATCCTCCTGAGGCCCAAGCTTATCCTTTGGACTCATTTTTCATTTCTCCAAGCTATTTTGGGTTAGTAGAAACATAAAAATATAAAAACAAACATTGTGTTCTTAAAATTAAGAGTTAAAAATATAAACATATATAAGACTTCAAATCTAGTTCCTCTGAATAAAGAAAAATAAAGATAACCAGTCCAAAAACATCGTCCTCAACAATAAGATTCTGGTTCTCAGGGGATTACATGGGTTTTTAATTAATAATAATAATTATGTAATTAAAATAAACAGCTGGCTTTATGGCACAGGTGGTGAACATGTTGCCTCACAGCAAGAAGGTTGCTGAATCAAATCCCAACCTGGAACTTCTCCAGGTTGTGTTCACATGTTCTCCTTGTGCATGTGTGGGTTTTCTCCAGGTACTCCAGTTTTCTTTCACAGACCAGAATCATATTTACTAAAACTATTATGGCATGAAAAAGCTAATAAAGGAATAGTTTGGGATAATGCTATAGTAAATTTAGTCTGCAATTGTTTTTTTAGTTTAGTTTTACCAACATTTGGAAGAGGTGGTGGCTTTATACTTGAGAAAGCTTGTTTCCTGTAAATGTTTTCTTCAATGTTTGACTTAAAAATGTACATTTGACTTTTTTAGATGAGAGGAGACTAACAGCCCATAACTGCCTCGAGAAGTTTCCCCTAACATTTAAAATCAAATTGGTTTGGACCCCCCACTTAATATTAGTTCACCCARTGCTGTTTCTTTTGCTTTACAACCAAATCCATTCCACTTGATTTATAGGAAAACACTCATACCAAGAGTTTACTTATGCGGGTAAAAGTCTGTTTAACAACCTGTTAAAATACACCAAAATGCAGGAAATTATATTTACTTCACTCAAAATTTCCACCAGCATTTTCTCCCCTCAAACTATTCAAATACTCCTGATGCCACTGAAAAAGCCAGTTTGTGGTTTTCAGTGTGTAAAGACACAGAAACACATTATAACTGGACTGTTGTAAACATCAAATCCTTTTCTGTTCCTGCTTCTTGTCTCTGGACCTCACATCATCAGTAATATAACCTGTGGAATAACAAACTGAACTATGTCTGTTGGTAAATCCTTAACACTAATACGACCATAGTTTATTTTATTTTTATTTTTTACAAAATCAGCATTATAGAATTTCAGTTATTGGTTTTAATTGTGGTGTGCCACTCTCGGTTTTTCAATGGCTCCCCTACAAAAACATCTGCAGGTGCCACTGCTCCTTGAGTCTGTCTGCATTTTGGGTTTGACCTCTGGCCACTGATGTCCGGTCATCTCAGCCACACTATGGCTGTGGCTCAGTGGTTAGAGCAGTCACCCTCCAATAAGAGAGTTGGCAGTTCAATTCCCCACTATTCAGTCACAAGTCAAAGTGTCCCTGTGCAAGACACTGAACCCCCACTGATGTGTCCCATCAGTGTATGAATGTGATTTAAAGCACTCATTAGTCTCTGTAGATTGATTTATCTGTATCTTTGTAGTGAGATCTAACAGAGTGCTGAATGAGTGTGTGAATGATAAACAAGGACACAGATTGTATTTTAAAGAGCTTTGAGTTTCCTGGTTGGATAGAAAGGTGCTATATACAGTCCATTTACCATTTACCCCCCCCCCCCCCAGCAGACTTCCTCAACAGAGGTTCCAGTACCCACCTTGATGCTAGTTTTACATGTCAGCGTAGAGAAAGTCTCTGTGTTGATGGCCACTACCGCACAAAAACTTCAAAACTAAAAAAGAACATGACACACAACTAACTTAACACACAACTAACTTAACTACAACATCCAGTGAACTAACTACAAGAAAGACAAAAAGTAATAAGAAAAAAACGCTCTTACACTCACACTCCTCTCAGAAAAAGAAGAAAGCATATAATAATTCAGTTTACAGAACAGTTAATCTGTGTTATAGACCTTACTGAATTCAGAGCAAAGTATGAGAAGTGAGGACTTGTAGAAGAAACACGAGCAGTGAAAAATTAACACAGCTTTGASTGGGATGCATTAAGTTGAAGAAAACACTACACAGAAGGGGAGACGTGGAATGTGTGCCTTGTGTGTTGTGAAGAAGAAACAGAACTTGTCATTAAGTGTAAAACATTTCTGACTGAACGAGCAGAGCTCATTTAAAAGCTGTCATAAACATTTAAAAAATGTTATAAATCCATTTTTAATACGTCCTGATGCATCTCAGTAATCCAGGTAAAAAAATCAAAAAAATCTTTCTTTTTCATTTTTAATACATTGCTGTAACTTGTCTGATTATTATTTTTAAGTTTTATTTTCGTTTATTTTTTGGACTGGCTATGGTCAGATCTGCTTTCCAGTCATTCTGTATGGAGTTTATATGTTTTCCTTCATACATGGGTTTTCTCTACTTCATTTTTGTCTCATGGACTGAAAACATGGTTGGTTAATATTGCCAAGTTGTTCCTAGGTGTGGGTGAGAGTGTGAATG
>NW_013953306.1:56444-58963 GCF_001266775.1 Austrofundulus limnaeus
AAAGTCATTATGAGAATAAAATCCTAATATTATGAGAATAAAGTCATAATATTATGAGAATAAAGTTGTAAATTACGAGAAAAAGTCATAATATTCTGAAATTAAAGTCGTAATATTAGATTAAAGTCATCCTTTATTGTACCCTTTGCACAAAAAAGCAGTCTTACCACAGCATAAAAATGAGGAAAGTTGAGCAACTTGCAAAGTTGTTCTTTAGTTCAAAGTCYTGCTACTGATAATTTGATGCTGATGTGCTAAAAGATAAAGTAKTTCTTTTAACTGATACTAAACAAGTCAATTGTCTTTTGACAACGTATTTGAAAAAGGAGAAAAAGAAGCAGCAAACTGCATAAACACTACTAACCAGCAGGTGGCAGTGATGTATTGTAACGTGGTTTATCAACTTTCAACAAACWGCAGAAGAAGAAGCTGAACGAATACAGCTGGCTGTTCCACACCTGGTKTAATTCAATGAGGCTTAACAAGTTAAAATTGGTCGTTGTTCGTACATAGAGTGAAACTAGATACGTTCATTATTCAATCAGAACATTTGGGTCTGAAAGGTAAGCGTATGATTTATTTTTATTGACTGAGGCCATGCACAAGCCGCTTTCTTTTATTCAGTGGAGTAGCATGCTAAGTGCTTAGCTAGCCGAGGCGAGAGCAACATGTTAGCTAACACGTTCGCACGGAGCGGCACTAAATTATCGCAATGTTACTGTTTTTATTTAKTTGCATGCTGTTTGCAAGGACTAATCGTCTGAACCTGTTTGGGTGTAAGTGAGGATGAACACAAGCTTCAGATGGTGTAGATGTGTGTAAGCTAACTGTGGTGAGCTGACGACGATGCTGTTAGCCCCCTGCGTGCACCACAAGCGGTGGCTTTGGTACGGACTATTTCCTGAACGAGTTCCACGCAAGGGTCGATTTTACAATAATAATAATAAGAAGAAGAATTTAATACTTTTTGTCAGTGTTTGGCTTATGAACTCAGTTATTGCTCAGTTATTCATGTGCCTGCTCATAGTAAATAAGCAGGTTAAATTGARGCTAGTTTATGGTAAAAATTCAGAAGAGGTTTATGCCAAAACAATTTTGAAAGTAAACATTCAAATTATGCTTTAAAAATAAAGGTTTACAGCTTTTTTCAAACTAAAATTAATAGCAGTCTGATTTTTATTTGAGCAAATTGAACGTTAGCATCTATCACTTAAAGTAGCATAATTTCATTAGATTTGTTAAATTGATATGAATCCATGAGCCCATGTTCTCTGATGTTCTGTTATGGCTTCTAATCATTTTAACTATTACCTCGTAATAAACCTTTTTTTCACCCCCAAAATTGTTTATTTCCAGAGAAGAATATTACATTTCCATTACTATTTCTGTGTTTTGTGGAAAAATATTGATTTCAGTTTTAATTCAGTTTATTTATATAGCGCCAAGTCACAACAACTGTTGTCTCAGGGTACTGTACACAAAGAACAAACACAAAACAACAAAAAAAATCTAAAGAAGCCAGCAGACTTAAGTTTTAGTCAAAAACTAAATAAAAGTTTGTTTGGTTCTTTAAACAATTCATTTGTACCTTTAGGAAAATCAAGTTAGAGAAAATATTTACGTTTGTACCACAACTACATCTCAAGAAAGTAAACTACAAAAGCAAATGCTCTGGGCTCTTTTTGTTTAAATAAATAATATGGGTTCCCTTTATCCAAACCCACTGAACAATAAAATAAAAGGTAAAATATGTTTCTGGAAACTGTGACAATGAAATAGTTTACTTGTGGTGAGAATCTAAGTATTTTTCTCATATCGGACCTGGAGAAAATTCCACGAGACAGGTTTARTCAAAAAGTAAAAGCAAATGAACTKTGAGCTTATAAGCTCAGTTTTCTGTTTTACAAAATGAGGTAAATTATTCTTGGTATATTACCATGATAACAAACTCTGTGAAGTAATCAGGTTTAGTGAAAGAAGCCTTGAGTCTCAGCCTCCTCTCACCTGAAACAGATCACTGTACGAGGTGTTCATCTTTAACTAATCAAGTGTCGTAGCAGAATTAACACGATAAGATTGCTCTGCCTACCTGGTCACGTGACCTAACAAACYTCAAACTAGATGGCTGTGTTAGTTGACGTTGGGAAGCTAGTAGTGTTAGCAGAAATATTGACTGTATCAAACAACATCGAGTCAAAGAAGCTCTGAGTCAGACTCATGCATAGGGTCGGGCAATATTGGCAAAAAAAAATCACGATTAATTGTGGTAATTAGCCGATAATGACTATTGATATGACTATTATGTATGTATTAGTATGACTATTAATCATCTGGAGTCCCTGGACGCCCTCATACCCTAGTCATATGATATACTCAAATCACTCTAGTGAGAAAAAAATTGCTCTCTGTAAAAATCTGTTCCAAATTGTGGCAAAAGTAGGGCTGCCATGATTAGTTGAATAATCGAGGACTAATCGATTATTAAAATAATCGATGACTAATTTAATAATCAATTAATC
>NW_013953306.1:59460-61227 GCF_001266775.1 Austrofundulus limnaeus
AATTAAAGTATGATCTGATTAGTCGACTAATCGAAAAAATAGTCAGTGATTAATCAACTATAAAAATAATAATTTGTGGCAGCTCTAATCAAAAGTACAGACTTCAGGCAATACATACATTTTTAAGTTGTGTTGATAGGCCAAGTAAAACCGGAGTTATGATAAATAATTGCAGAACTTTTTTTAAAATGTTTGTCACATTTGAAGCAGAGAGGAGCAGCGAGCCGACTGACTGGGGAAATCTCCAGACAGTCTGCCTGGTGTCATTAATCCTTAATTAATTATCATTAATCATTATCATTAATTGTCAAATGCCAAAAAATAATCGATTAAAGTTTTTCCGATGATGAAATGCACATACATACATTTTGCCCAACCCTAGACGTACATAAATTCAGTGAAGTTATTTGAAGGAAATCATGGATAAACTACAGTTAAAACCCAGCCAGTATAAAGTATTCCACAGCCAGAGCAAGAATAAAACAGGACAATAAATTGGTGCTTGAATGTAACTTGTATTAAATACTTTTAAAAAACAACTTAAACCAGAGTTACTGCAGTTGTTTTTATCCCTGGAGTCCTGCTGCCCTAAAGGTTTTTGCCTTGGTGACCTCAGCCCAGTRGATGGCCCAAACTCTGAACCCAGATGGTCCTCAGAGTAGTCCTTTTGACTGCCTGAAGACATCACTGGTTGAGGTCARCAGCACCCCACCTTCACTATAAAGCTCTGCTTATGATTTGCCTGCTCAARAATTTCTATCCAAAAGATCACCAAAGTCCTCCCACCTATAAGCCTTTGCCTTACAAACAGCAGGGCTGCAGCTCTCTTTGTCCACCTTTTGCTGTGTTTCACTGCAACACTGAACATTTAGCTTCTTCACAAACTGAAACTTTGTGGAAGCAGATGTCAGATACAGTGATTCCATGAAGAAATGCACAGAAGAATATTATGATTCCTGACCTGTACGGTTTCAGCATCATTTTAATTCTGTGTTGTTTGTTTGTAGGTGACGAGCTGGCGCAGGTTGTGGGTTGTCCGTGGACAATGAGAGACAGTGGTGGGAGCCTGGCCCAGAATCGCTGGCAGGGAGACCTGGGCTTGACTGCTGTGGGGGAGGACAGCACTGGAGGAGGTGGGGACAGTGTTTACATGCATGTCTCATTAGAGACTCATTATATCTRTGTAGTTCATGCGTCTCCACTCTGCACTGAAATCTCAACTTTCTCAAGTCCTAAAATGTACCTGGAAGAGAGAAGGCTCACTGGAGGAGCTGTATGTAAGGTTACATCTTTGCAGATGTCTTCCTTCGTGCTGCACAGCAGGATCACACTGTAAATGGAAATAAATTGTACTTTTTTGTCTTTGCTGGCTTAATAAAATTAAACTCAGATTTTTCTTACTAATTTATATCCATATGTACACAGTTTATGTTCTGTTCCTGTGCACAAAACCCTCCTGTACCTAAAGCTGTATGATTTGCTCCAGACAAAAAAGGGGGTCAGAATAGTAAAATTGAAGGGGGAAAAAATAGCCAAACTTTAAATAATGCAGACTCTACTTTTTTATAAGTGATGTGTTTCTCCACACCTTATTTATTTTATTATTGAAAAACTGATTGTGGGACCTACTTGCAGTTTGTTAGTGGCAAAAAAGACATTAATTTGCTTGGATTTTTACAGTATGTAAAAGTTTTTCTTTTCTTAGATGACTTATACTCTGGTTTTGTTGCACTTTTTGCAGCTTTAAAGAGTAACTTACCCCAAAAT
>NW_013953306.1:61391-68190 GCF_001266775.1 Austrofundulus limnaeus
TTAGACATGTTTTTTATTATTGTCATTAGTGATTATTTCAATTTCGGCTAAAAGAACTGACAAAATCCTACACACTGTGCTTTTAACATTAATTTCAAGCTTGTTCTTGTTTTTAGATTAGGTCTGTTTAATTTTACTCTCTTTTGTCAACACAATGCTTTGTGATTTTTGTGTAATTGATGYTTTGCATTTGTGTCCCTCCTGTAAATGAGACGACCAGTCTTTAAAAAATTATCTGTAGTGATTTTTCGTTTCCTTGTGCGTGTCACAGARAAGTCCAAGTCCTTTGCTTGAGTTTTGAACATGTTTGAAAAATCAATGTCACAAAGTTTTCCTAAACCTGTCAAARACGTGCAGAGTTGGGAAATAATTTTATCGTGTATGGGCAGAAAAACCTTTTGCCGCTTATTATTTGGCACTTGGTGATTAATACGAGTGCTGCCAGGCCGGTAGTCTGCTCGGCACTCCTCTTCTCTTTCATCTTCTAAACCTAATAATGGATCACATAGTTCCTCGTCACAGTCCTCASTCTGTCTTAGGCTGTTTTTTCCTCCATCTCTACCTTTGAGCGTTCCTCTTCTGTCTGAACAGGTTCTGATTGCAGCTCCGTCAATCTGTGTCCGGAGCTCCACCTCWATCAGCTGTAGCTCCACCTTGTTTTAATTCAAACMCGCTAAAACAGACCAACACTAATACACCCTCTCTGGGGGGAGGACCAGGGAGGATGATTCAACCACTCAACCACTAGATGTCGCTGAAAACAACAAATCCTACACACTGTGCCTTTTAAAAAAATTAAAGGTATTTAAAATGTCCCAGTGGGATCAAAGTGGATGGTTTCAGTTCTTGCTGCAGTGAATTYCAGGAAGATGGAGCAGAATAGAAGTGAATATCACAAGACATTCTGGAGACTTTGCTGTAAATGTCGTTTGTCAACTAGYTGATGTTAACTCTGTGGGACAGTATTTTCTGAGTGTTGTCATTAATGACTTGAGGGAAGCAGGACTGCTCCAGTTTAACATAAATCAGGTTGTAGAAATGTGATCCTCATCCTCTCTGGCTCAGTGTTAACTTTGCTGTCAAACGGTTGTTGCCGGCTTCATTGGTGTGAGCGCACATTGTCACAGGCAGCAGCAGAGTTCAGACACAATAAACGAATAGAAAAATAAAGTGGACGTCACATAGTAAACTGCAGCAAATGGTTCCAAAGATGAACAGTTCCAGTGTGAATCTCAAAGGTTTTACTTAACTACACACCTGACCAGTAAAATGAACTTTTTAAGGGATGGGTTGACAGAATCTCTCTGTGCATGAATGTACCTGACACTCATTGTCCATGTCTGTGTTTAGGTGGGATTCCAGGAGACCACCTCATCGCTCCAGTATCAGACCAYGCTGCCTCCAGCCCCATGCACCTCAGGCTTGGGCAGAAAGAAAAGCTGTGGACAGGAGAATACATAGAACAGGAGGACCAGGAGGAGACGGGTGGGATTGCTCCAATTGGTGATGAGGAAGAGGTAAACAATTTATATTCCGATGAYCTGGGAGGTTTTGAGAGCAAAGGCTGGGAAAACAACGGAGAGGACGGAGATGATGAGGTGGAAGAGGAAGAGGAAGAGGACCAAGARAAGGTGGAGTGGGTGGAACCAGAATTCTTCTCCCAGTCCACCAATCACCATCCTTCACAGCAGGAGCAACATCAGGAAGCACAGCAGACAGCAGAAACACCTGGTGAGGCATCTGTCAGAAATCTTGTGTCCCAGGCTGAAGGAAGGAACTTGTTCCAGTCCTACTTCAGCAGCTACAGAGCTGTGAGAAGGCTCAGACGCTTAAGGCGTCTTCGATCCCGCTTTCTTCCTGGATTTCAACTCGCCCAACACTGGAAGAGCTGGCGCCAGAAGGCTCGGTGGATGTTTCCAGAAGGGCACCATTGGAACCGAAGAGGGCAAAAGTACAAACTGTATGGCAAACCAAGGAGGACAAAAAGGTTTTCCTCATCAGTTTACAGTGATGAAGAGGGTGATGGCCGAGAGGAGCAGTTCAAAGGAGCTTCCAGAGGTAGAGCTGTGCAAACTTCTAACCTTCCTTCCCTTGGGTTTTAGCCCAGATTTTCTCTTCTTTATAAAGAGAGCTCAAAATTTATCAATGTTTTAGACAATCTTTGGTTTGAACAAAAGCAGTGTCTTGKGTTACTTTTGTGCTACACTATGACAGTCTGCTTGTTTGTCCAAATCAGTTCTGTTAAGTCATTTCAACCAGTCACTGCATCACAGTTGGTCACCCTCACACCTTCACAAAGCTCCTAGTTAAAGCTCAGAAAGTTCTATATAAATTGTTTCAAAACTAGAGTTTCTCAGTTTCTGCAGTGGACACACACACACACACACACACACACAGAAAATTACCTGCTTTTAAAAGGTTTGCTGTCAAACATCTTTGTTTAAAAACAAAACATGCACTCAGCATTGTTTCATTTCTACTGACCACAATTAAACATTTTAGAAACTTTTTTTTKRARRAAAAAACATGAATTAACACATAAGAGTATAAAGCATACCAAAGACAGAGTATAGATGTGAACATTTCCACCTGTCGTTTAGACACACCATGATACAACTGAGGGAAACTGAGACCTTGCCTTTTTTTCTAAATTTCTACATCTTGTGAAATTAATTGTCTGTCATTAACTTTCATTTTCTGTTTGTCAGATAAGCAGATCAACGGCCCTTTTTCAGACAAGAAGGAAGAAAGAGGAAGACAAGAAGTGGCTTTCAAACCAGTGGAAGTGGCCCTTAGTGAGGAGCATACAAGTTGTGTGAATGGTATGGACCCAGCTTTTGCTCACAGTCCATCAAGCACATTCAGATGTCTGTACAAGTTTTTATCACTGTTACAAAGTACATCAATAAATTAATTGAACTGCCCTCAAAGTCATACACCCACCTATCCACCATACATCCACCACTATAGATGCAGCCAGTAATCAGGCTGACTGGCTGGAATTGGCCAGTCAGTGRTTTGTCACATCAGACATATCTCTGCCTCCTTAACAAGGTTTTTACTAAGTGGAGAAAACAGGAAGTTGGGTATATGGACTGTCTGGAATTGGCCTGGTACTAAGTACGGGGGGTGTTTAGTCAGCCACAAATTGTGCAAGTTGTCCCACTCAAAAAGATGAGACAGGCCTGTAACTGACACACAGAACGTTAAACTTCTGCTGCTGGTCCTCCACAGCTCTGCAGCAAAACRCACCCACACAAGTGTTTCTCCCTAAATTCCCCACCAGAGGGCRCACTGCGAAGGCTGAAACATCCTGAAAGTCAGTCTGAAATGAGTGGTGGCTCTTAATGAGATGACTAGTTTTTTATGCTTTTTAATCTYAAAAACTCATGATGATTTTATACATGAATAAATACGGTAAGTATAAAGTGCTTTGGAATCGGTAGGGATATGATACAGCGCAATACAAGTTTAAGTCATTTCATAGTCAGTGTGTTTCAAATCCCTCTAGCGCAGCTGAAACACTTGTTTCTTGAGTTATTATTGTAATGTGAATATTTCAAAGATAGGTTGTTTATTCTTTTGTTTGCTGCTGCCTTACAGGTATTCTTGAAGAGTCTCTACAGCAGTACGGCAGTTTGATCCCCATCCACGTTGATGACATTGTAGAGAAGCTCCAGGAGATTTTCAGTGAGAAATTTTCACATCCTCACAGGTCAGACCCTCTGGATTTTTCTCAGTCTCTCATTTTTGACAACAGTTTTGTGAACTGGCTGCACAGGTCAGTCCATCTCTAACCTCCCTCTGAGGGATACCTGGGTACAAGCTTTCATCAGTGTGTGATCAGGAGGCATGGAGTAGCAGCAGAACTCAGCTGAAGTGGAGCGCAGCACATTAAATGTGTGTCTGACCTGGTCTTCATATCATAATTTGAAATGTGTGGGGAAACCCTGGAAGATCCAAAAGCCCACATTACACTGCATGACTGTTACTTTCTGTAAACTATCACTTTTTAGAACAAAGGTGGATTTCTTTAAAACTTTAAAAACTTTTTTTCTATGATAATCATAATGCTGTAAATTCATCAGATMTGGTGCTGTGAAAACCTTGTATTTTGTCATACTTAAAGATTTCAAATCAGCAGGCAAAGATGATGTGAGTAAATCTAAAGTTCTGTTTTTGAATGACTTCATTTATTAAGAGACAGAAGCTATTCATGCCAAGACATTTTGGTGTGATAAGTAATCTTCTGTCCCGGGTGAAGCTGAGACAAAAAGTAAACATAAGCCCTATTCTGATGGGATTAGTTTTACCTAGGGACCCCGTGTAATAAATAAATTACCTCCAACGTCTGTGTTTTATGTGGCGCATTCGCACGGGATAACCAAAGCCTGAGATTTTCCTGAAATTTACAGACATTTCCTGAATGTGATATTGAAGCCTGGCTAATTGTTGTCTATTTAGTTGAACACGGCGTTGAACGGACGTTTAAAAAAAAAAACAATAAACATCAAGTTCTCCACTTTTTCCGCTCTCCTCTCCTCCTGCTTACAGCAGGCACTGTCATCTCCACGGCTGACAGACCCTCACCCCATCCCCACGCGCAGGTACGAGTGGTACGGATTTTTAGCAAGAGTTATAGATTTTTGATGCTCATTAGGTAAACGTCCAAAGGGGTTGACATATGAACACCTTCACAGCTGGCGAGAGTGCGCGCGCGCCAGCTACACAAAGCGCGAGCCTGCACTGCACTACGGCCACTGCTCCACACTCAGCATCAGCCAGAAGGCTACAAACAGAAGAAAAAAAACATATTCTTACCATACAGTGAGCCACCATTTTCATCTGATTTTGCTCCCACTCTTCAGATTTTTGTTTTAATTGCGCACGCTATGTGTCGGGTTTTTCAGGCCCGGGACCGAAAAGGTTTTCAGTGCACTCCAATCCAGCCTCCATTCTTCACCAAAAGTAAATAAAAATGCACCAAGAAAACCAAAACCGCCTAATTACACATGAGATTCAGTCCATTCCTGTCCAAATCACAGAGATGCCTATTCGCATTAGATTAGTAATATCACAGGACCTCAGAGTTCAGCAAATTATGGTAGGTAATTTGCGGGGGAATTTTAACTTTACAAATTACTGACATGGCCGATTCTCACGGGCTTAACAACACAGACAATCTCTKTAATTATTACAAATAGCATGGGGTCCCCAGGTAAAACGAATCCCATCAGAATAGGGCTATAGTCTTCAAGGACAAATCCAAGACCAAAACCACTACTGAGCAAAAACACCAGGCCCGTTTCACAGTCACCAACACATATCTGGATTGTTGCTAAAGAGTCTGGGAATGTACTTTGTGAACTGATTGCATGTTTTGACCCATTTACAAAAACATAAATTTGATGGATATTCATTCTGTATATAACATATTATAAACTTATACAGTTTTTTGACAAACTAAAGTAAACTTCACCTTTTTAAAAGTGTAGAAAAGATTTTGAAGATGATTCAAGATTTAACCAGAAGCCAAAATAAAATTTATGGAGGCTGAGTTTGAAATGTTTGAAATCTCACTGCCCTGCTGTGCTGTCAGAGAGTACCGGTAAATGGATTGTGCTGAAATGTGTTAAAGGAACATATAATTGAATATGTGAAAACTAAGGATTAATTCATCCCAAAACACCAATGTACTTTTTATTTTGTTCTTTCTCAGGAAATCAATGGTCCAACATCTCATGCAGTCCTTCCAGCGTTCATCAGGATCGGCCGTAGCCAAAACATTCAGAGTCAACTACAAGCGCCATGTTTTGACCATGGATGACCTTGGCACTTTGTATGGACAGAACTGGCTTAATGACCAGGTACAGCAATGCAAACAAGACACTTTCATTCTAGCATACAGATTTTTTAAATTGTTTTATTTATTTTAGAAACACCCAGAAGGAACAGTTCATTTTGGATGTAATTTGTTCCATTTGCAAAGCATGTTTGGATTTAAAAATGAATCRGGTTGAAAGCAGGTGACATCTTCAATGAGTTCAAGTGGTAGTATCCCTTATGGAGTGTTGGCCTTGTAAAATAGTTCTGGAGTTTGCTTKAGGCTGGATGGTTGTACAGTTAAACACCCTCAGGGCTAAACATAAAGTAAAACTGAAACTGAACTTAAATCAGTGCAAACTGTTTATGGGCTCTCAACACCCACMTATTCTGATCATCAGCCAGATATTTCAACACTTCATCAGCCAATACAATTCACTCTGGCACAAATTTAAAAGCTATTTATTCAACTCTCATTAGACAGTGACTTTGAGCTAGGGCTGCTTGATTACAGACAAATAATCCAACTCTTGGTTAACAAAATAATCACGATTATTGAAAACAATTTGAGTTTTCAAATGTTGTTTTTTCAGCTTAAAGAACAGTATACTGTCCTAAACGTGAAATTTTCCCTGATGCTGCCTTTTCTATGTTGGTATTTTGGACACATTTCACCTAAACTGCTCTAGCTTTATTATTTATTTATTAGAGCAGAATTTCTGGTTCACTGCTCTGTCTTCTCTGGAGATTTGCTCATGATAAATGTGACCCATCACATCCAAATGAGGATTAAGTCCAAAAGTGGAAAAAGAGGCAAATTATAAGGTTTTGATTTAAATGTGTGCAAAAATTGCATTTTGTCAAAATATAATGAATTAATACCTTATCAATGTATCATTTTAATGATACATTGACAAATTGTCTGAAATATAATCCTAAAAAATTTTTGAAGCATTTTTTGAGCAGTAGCAACAAA
>NW_013953306.1:69190-71542 GCF_001266775.1 Austrofundulus limnaeus
TTTTTATATTAATATCAAAAATTACTCACTAAATTTACATGAAATTAGGATTTAGACCAAACAGTAATGCATTAATGTAACCAACAAGACAAATTAAGTCATATCTCTGGATAAGCTTACAATATCAGGATGATTCAGGTATCAATGTAGCTTTTAAAGTCTGGAATCTGAAAATGGAGTTAGATCATTTTGTCTAAATTTGACTTAATCCTCATTTTTATATGATGGGTCACAAATATGGCAGAATATTTTCCCTATATCACAATTTAACATACAACATAAAAAACAAATACAAGTACAAAAAATCTAAATTGCAAAGGGTAAATATCAAAATCTCTACAGCTCTCCTGGTACTCAAAGTACTGTCCTTTTTAAAATGTTGCTTTATTTAAAAACATTAAAGTGAATAATAAATATTAATTAATCACTCATTAACAATACAACATTCTTTATTTTATGCAAAAAATGATCTGTGCTCTCAGTGAGATTTTTCTGGTTAAATTACCAGACATTTTAGGTCATTTATTCATTTTAGGTAGGCTTGGAAAACACATTGTGTTCATCCATGAATCACACACATGGATGAATAACGAATAAATTAAATCTGAGATAATTACAGGTGTAAACAGTCATTCTTGGGAGTTTACAAAATCAGCCACAATGCATGTTAATGCCAGGTATTTAAGAGGAAACCTTTGTATCTTTATCAGTTTGAAGAATATTATTATTCTTGTGAATTATGTGTTTGTTTTTTGTGCAGATAATGAACATGTATGGTGACCTGGTCATGGATTCTGTTCCAGATAAAGTAAGATTTTTTTTTTTTTCCTTTAGACATGCCTCTTTCAGGTGATATGGTCTCAGTAATGGTTGGAAGACAAATAAGTTTTATTTTCCCAGAAACTGGTTAAAGATCAGCATTTATTACTTTACCTAAACTGTATAGTAGTTATATTATTTATAAATTATTTTTGTCATTGTGGTAATGTACAGAATCATAATTAGAAAAATGTTGTCCCTGTCCAAATAGATATGGACCTAACTGTAGATTTAAAACATTTAAGGAAAAACTTGGTATTTGCACTTGGTAGACTGTTACTAATGAAACATTTAACTGTTTGAATATATCCAGAAACAAGAGAAAGTGTTTTCTGAATGCAACTCCTTCCTGTTTTCTGTCATTTGTTGTTGTTTTTTTTTTTTCCTTTCTCCTTTTTGTCCCCAAGGTCCACTTTTTTAACAGCTTCTTTTATGATAAGCTAAGGACAAAAGGATATGAAGGAGTTAAACGATGGACAAAAAATGTAAGTGAAACCAGAACCATGACACTGTCTGTCTTTGTTTTAAAAATGCAGATATCATGATAACATGTCAAAGATCTGGTGCACTGTAATGTCAGGGCCGGCACTAGTCATGTGGGTGCCCTAAACACAACTGCTCTGTGCTGCCCCCCTCAACTCGGAAATGAAAAATAATTTGGCATTTTCCAGTTAACTTCTTTATTTCCAATTCTTGAAAGCAGGGCTGCAGAATATGAACACACACGAGAACTGCAAGAGAAGAAATTAAAACCATATTAAAACACTAAAGCTATTTTTTTGAATTAACAAAGACACCAAACATTAAATAAAAACTACAACGGTTACTGAAGWAACTGAAAGGGCTTGGCACGTGGCACCATTTTAAATTTAACACTCGACTTTACTGTTTGTTAAAGACCACTGTCATCGACTACCATACCAATGTTCACCTCAGTATGGCTTAAAAGGACAGTGTGAATACTTTCCTTTAGCTATTTCAGTCATCTTTTTGATTTGTTTTCGGGATGTGATTAGGATCATTCTCAGCTACCACCACCCAAATCTGATCTATTCAGTTCCATCTTCAACTTCCCTTTCCCCCTCACTCTGTTAGAAACACAATGTCTTCAACATCAGACTGTTTTGGCTGTTAATAAATGGTCTTTGTGTATCCTCTGAATTTGTTAGGTGAACTTGGATATGTTTGACCCTTAAACATCTTTATAACTACAAACTAACCTATTCCAGATTGTGCATGCTCTGGCAAGATATAACACTTAACATCATGGATTCTGGTATATTAACTGACATTATTCCCAATAAAAGACCAGATAAGTATACATCTGGTGTGTTTTGACAAATCCTTAGCTATCACCATAATGTAATATGATCAATAGRGCACCAGACTAAAATACGATATTTTTCCAATATGGAAAAGCTTTGTTGTACGAGCTGGCACAAAACCTGGCTTATCCCAGATGTCAAAGATCCATCCAGATCCATATTTCAAAACTTTTAGTGTTGCCTTGAGCAAACATGCTCTTGTCTAAAT
>NW_013953306.1:72542-80857 GCF_001266775.1 Austrofundulus limnaeus
CACACACACACACATCTGGATTTGATACATTATTTTTAAGTAATGTTTTTATCATTGCTGTTTTCTACCTACCTGTGTTGCTGCCTTTTTGGCAGGTCGTCATTGTAAATGAGAAATGCTTCTCCATTGACCTCCCTGTTAAAAGACAGGTGTAAATTTGCTGCACTACCTTAGTTTTTAGTTTTATTTAGGCCTGTGCAAGGGTCTTACAAGTTGTTCAGTTCACACCTTCAGTGACCTTGCTAATAAGCATTTATTTCCTAAGGAAAGTGTTTCAATTCCTCCTTTCACTAATTTGTTCCTTCCTGGGTTGTCAGGTTGATATTTTCCAGAAGGATCTGCTATTGATCCCCATTCACCTGGAGGTTCACTGGTCACTGGTCAGTGTGGACATTCCTCGTCAAACCATTACCTACTTTGACTCTCAGCGGACTCTCAACAGGCGTTGTCCAAAGGTACGGCTCGACACGAACACAACGGAGCATCTTACACTGACTCTACAGCTACAGCTGTAAAACATGCAGCTAACACTAATGTTTAAAAACAGTCTTCATTCATATTACCAGAAAATACAGCCCATTATTAAATTGACCATTTCTGGGTAAAACTTTAAGAAAAAGTTTTTTTTTATCACCAATGACATATTCATTTATCATAAAGTTTATTTTATGTTTTACTGTGTGGTGTGTAGGATGACTTTTCTGGTGAAGAAGATGAAAATAGTAAAGGCAGAGTTGAAGAACAAGTTGAGGAAGGAAGAAGGTTGTGAGGAGTTCAGAGAGGAGCTGGTAAAGGCTCTGGATGTAAGAAGGGGACTACTGCAGTAAAATTAGCTGTGTTTCCATTGATCATGAAAATGCGCAAATTAGAATTTAGAAAATAAATTTACTCAATGGAAACTGTAACCTCTATTTTGGTTCGGCCATATTGAAATGGTATTTTTCGCAAAACTGCAATGGAAACACTTTTTTCGCATCACGGGAGTCACATGATCAAGAACCGGCTGTTTCTACTTGCGAAAAAGACGACGATGAAGAAAGTAGAAAGTATTAAACTCAGCGACTACCATTTCCCAAAATCGCTGCACACGTAGCCACTCCCAGGTATAAGGGGCTTGTCGCTGGAAAGCCTCGATAAGATGCTGACATCTCCTCTGATGGCTGATGATGAGCGCTAGTGTCGTGGTAGCAACATGCTATGTGTTTACATCCGTTGCCGCCATGTTTGTAATGACTTATCGCGAGAACAAACGTATTCATGCGTGACTTTAATAGTATTTCTTACTTAATGGAAACACCGCAGTTGCGAAACTGTGTTTTTCCGACATTAACAGAATATCGACAAAATTTTGCGCACATTTGCAAYAGAAACGCAGCTTAAGAGAGTGAAATCTGATGATCAGTTTCAGGTGGAGCTTTAGGCACTTTGTTCATTTGTCAAGACTTTTTTAAATCCTGAAAATATCACATTTAAATTCAAGCATCCTCAAAGATGTAAAGCACCTGGGCAAGCCCTGTAAATGGCATGCCTGAAAAATAAAGTCAATGCTTTCAGTAATCTGTAAACATTTACCTTGTGAATCTCGTCCTTCAGCAATGTCCCACTGGTCTGTATGATCTGTCTCAGTGCTGAGAAGAAAACACAACCAATCAGTGGAAGGCAGCTAGCAGAACAAAACAACAGATAAAAACTAAACACAGCAGAAAGACTGTTTACAAAGWGAGGAAGTGCCTTACCTCTGAGGGCTGACAGACATGTATCCTGATTGGATAAAAGGTCCCCTTTCCTCTGAAGTGATGGTCCCACGGTCTCTGCTAAGACCAACTGCTTGGTCCTTCATCCTTAATGGAAACACTGCAATTGCGAAACTGTTTTTTCTTATTTTTACATTAACAAAATATCAACAAAATGTTGCGCACATTTGCAATGGAAACGCGGCTAGTGATTAGAGAAATGGGTAGGAAGGTACTTGTTGTGCCATCTGGACAGAGAAAAGAAAAGGAAACCGGGTGGTGGGATAGAGAAGTGTAAGAAGTTTTCTGAAGGAAGACTTCAGAAAACTGAAGGGGACACTTACATGCCCCTTGCTTCCGTGTAAGTGTGACTTCACACCATCTGGGGTTAAYACTCTTACCTGTGCCGGTCCCTGGCTGTGATGTTATCTGTTCTCAGTCACATGTCCCATTCCTTCGCCAAGACRGAATGGGACAGTGAGAATTGAAGGGAGCAGTCAGGAATATAATGAGATGCAATGTAGGACAAATGTTACAAATGTTAGGTCAAAACCACTTATCTTGTGGCTATAATCATTAGAAAGTGGTAACTTMTGGCTGAAGAATCAATTCTGGTTTTCTGTGCAGAGCAGGGCACCCTGCCTGAACTGGGTAGGTGCACTTGATGATGATGATGATGATGGAAATTCATTTTCTTTCATTGCAGCATATTTTCAAGTATCTACAAGCTGAAGCCATCAAAAAGGATAAACAAGACTTTTTGACTGGGTGGAAAGGCCTTTTTAAAATGGTAAATGCATATTTTTTTGTTTTGTGTATTTTGCTCGTTGTTTCTTTAATTTGTTGAGATGGAAAAGCAGCTCAGTGTGGGAGGTTTTTAGGGTGGTTGTAGGGTGTTCTACCCTTCAGGGTGTGTAACTAATCTGTGTTTGCTGTTTGTTACAGAATGTGGGTCGCCAAAACAATGACAGTGACTGTGGGGCTTTTGTACTACAGGTGAGTAGGTTTTTTTGTTACAGGTGACTTTATTTCCTTGGGTGACCAGATAAATGTTAAACCTTACCACTCTGTCCTTTGAACAGCTATTGTGGTTTTAGTTTATATGTGCAAGCAATGTTGTTGCCCCTTGCTTCCATGTAAGTGTGACATCACACCAGAGGCCAGTTCAGGCAAGATTTCTGTTGTAAAAGTAAAAAAAAATTCTTACCAAATCAGTGTGTTGCTCAGTTCTGTGTGAGTACAGCCAAGGAGGCAGTTAGTGCCCAATACTTTCCAAAAATCTATGAAATTTGCAAGAAATGGGTGAAGTTGGTCAAATGGCCAGATTTCATAGCATCGTCGACAAACATTGTCCTGTGTTTCAAACATTTTGGATTTGAGGATTTTGGGTCAGCGATGGTTTGGGGATCTGTATTTCAAGGAAAGTTTTACACCAGATTGAGGAAAGAAGCTGTGCAGAGCCACCWTCCATAAACAGGACCAGGAAAACCTGAAGGATCAGACACCACACGTTTCAAGAGTACTGACTCCAAACCCAGTTTTTAAACCATGTTTAGGCCAATTAAAACCAGAGCTATRAGAAATAATGGTCTCCAAACAAATTTGTTACTGTGACAGGCCTAGTAGGTAGATTTGAGATATTTGCGTGTTTGGATTTTAACGTTGGGTGTAGTGTGTTGTGTTCAGTTTAGTCAGTTTTAGTGTCTTTGAGTCAGAACAGAGAAGCAATACTTAAATGTGGAGCTGCAGCTCAGATGTGGGCAGATGACCGAGGTGCAWATCTAAATGTATACAACAGCACTGACAGTGGTATCAATGATTCCCACTGATAGTTATGTTTAATCAACAAAGTGTTATCACCTTAAATAAAAGTAGTTGTAAAGTTCTGTAGTTCCTGTATTTTTGAGTTCACTCACATGTTTTCATCTGTTCTCCTTCATTTTGCAGTACTGTAAGTGCCTGGCACTAGGTCAGCCGTTCAGCTTTGGGCAGCAGGACATGCCCCGGCTCAGGAAGCAAATGTACAAAGAACTGTGCCACTGCAAGCTCACCCTGTGACCCAGCACCCCTGCTTCACCCTCATCTTAACTACACATAATAAAACAATGAGGGACAATGGGAGGATGTGATTGGCTGGAAAAAGAACATTGGGGGATGATTTCCTCTCATCAGTCATGTTGAGAAAATCCACATATGTATTTGTTTCTCCTTAATTAGTCTTTCCTTCTCTCTTCATGCTTTGAAAACTTGTTTTAAATTTCACATCATAGTTACTGTGGAGATGAAACTATCTTCCGTTTAGGGAATGTGAGGATGATTATCCGTCCCTAATGTACGTTTTGTCCTTCTGAATTGAAGCACATGTTTGGACACGAGAAGGAAACACTCCAGGTGATATAAAAGGCTGGACACACACAAGTCTTGTATGGTCCAGTTTGTGGAAGCTTGTGATTGAAGAGCACCTCTGAGTTTTCCTTCCATGTAGTCACAGTTTAAGAAAAACCAACACTTTTGCCACCCAGAATAAAATTCTAGAACAAGTTTAATGGACGGCATCAATCCCTGTGAATACAATGTGACAAGTTCAATGTTTAGTATAATTTGAACCATTTCATCAGTGGGTTCAGACAGGCTGGAAATGGACATGGAGCTTTGATTGAATGGATTCTTGCTGCCAGGAAATGGTTTTCTCCTGGTGTTTGGAGAAGGAACCTGGAACTTCTAAACCTATGAAGGACACAGACAACTGGCTTTAGTGCCAGAATCTTCCTGCCTTCTCCAGTAATGCATCTGTTTAATGGGGATGTTCTTAATGACATGATGATCCAAAACAAAGGGTTTCTTTACGTTGCATTACTCATTTTAATGTCTTTTTATTGCTGTCAACAAATGTGGTAATATGCATTTTGCTTTAAACTAATGGTGTTGAAAGGACAACAACTTGTGTTATTTTGAAGTAAGTGTAGATGTTCTGTTTAGTAGATCTATTTTTGAAGCCTATGTGGTAAGGACCATGACAGCTCCACAAAAGGCACAGTATGTTCACAGTTGAGTTATATTGCTTTATTCTTTTTTATATTAAAAAAAAAATGTAGATAGCTGTGTTTTTGTTTTTTATCTTTTTCTTTTCCCCCTGAGTTGATGCAACAGAATTGTTTTCTATATCTTATACAATGCTTTATGGTTGCTAAAATAAAACTGTGGCAAAAACTGTGTGTTTTATTAAAATTAGACTAGATATATGTTTACATAAATGATTAGATTCTTATGGCAATGAAGTGTTTGATTTGTTAAATCATCAAAGAAATGTGAGAATCCATGGACTATTGTCAAAAGGATCGTGAGAGATCAGACCCAACAATGCCGATGATCTGAAGACTATCAAAGGAACCTGGCCTTCCATGAAACCTCAGTAGAGCCACAGGCTGATCACCATGCCACGCTGCATTGATGCAGTAATTCTTTCAAAAACAGGCCCAACCAAGTATTGAAAGCATAGAAATTATACTTTCAAGAAGCCTGAAATTTGTGTTTTAAAAATCCTTTTTATTGATGTCATGTAAGATTCTAATTTCCTGAAACAGTTCTGGTTTTTCATTAATTCTCAGGGTCCTTGAAATCCTTAAAAATGTGTGAATTTGAAAAAACTAGTTCAAGGCCCTGGAAAGTTGGGTTTTTTTTAAACAGCTATAAAAGATAATCATCCGTACCATTCCTAGAGTATTTTGGGGGGGTTGATATTCATGGCTTAAAGTTTTCCATTGCCATGAGAGATAACCATCATCTGTAAATTTTCTGTTTTTGTTGTGATCTTGTTAAATACATCCAATCTAATGATACAGGACTAAACTGATATGGTTTCAACAAATGAAGCAGACCAGAGCCATAGTTTACCCAATCAGAGCAGGGCAGGTTGTCCGAGCCCAGGTGAAAGCACCACAGCTTCTATCCTCGCCATGCAGCAACAATTTAGAAGTGTTCGCACACTGTGCCCCTGAGCATCCCAGGGACTTTTTAAAATCTAATTTTAAAGTTAAATTTAGGACCAGTCTGGGCTTTAGACCAGTGATTCCCATGGGAATTTATACCTATGATTTGTACAATGCGAAAATTGCAAATGGAATCCAGTATAAAACGTGGAATCTCATGGAATTTGCTCATTTGGGTGAGTTTCTGACGTATTTTGGACAATACAATGTATTTTGGACACTGCCTGAACCTGGTTTATTTATTTAATTATTCACTTTCAAGGCAACATTTTATCTTTAATTTGAGTTGAAAAAATAAAATGACTGACAAATGTTCTAGGGGGTTAAATAAATTTTCATTTAATCATCAATTGTAKAACATTATAGTTTTAGAGAATTATTATATTTGACTGAAGGGGTACTAGTGGTATGACAAAATGGCTCAGGGAGTACACAAGTCTAAAAAGTTTGGGAACCACTGGTCTAAAGTCCTGAAACATTCCAGCACTTTCAAGGACCTTGGACAGTTCCTTCAGCCCTCCACACTGTCCAAAGTCTTGAAACATTCCAGCCCTTTTAAGAACTTGGACAGTTCCTTCAGCCCTCCACACTGTCCAAGGTCCTGAAACATTCCAGCACTTTCAGAACCTTGGACAGTTCATCTTTTTACATTGTCAAAGGTCCTGAAACTTCCCAGCACTTACGGGACATTGGACAGTTCCTTCAGCTCTCCACACTGTCCAAGGTCCTGAAACATTCCAGCACTTTCAGGACCTTGGACAGTTCATCTTTTTACATTGTCAAAGGTCCTGAAACTTTCCAGCACTTACGGGACATTGGACAGTTCCTTCAGCTTTCCACACTGTCCAAGGTCCTGAAACATCCCAGCACTTTCAGGACCTTGGAMAGTTCCTTCAGCCCTTCACACTGCCCAAGGTTCTGAAATATTCCAGCACTTTCAGGACCTTRGAGAGTTCCTTCAGCACTTTCAGTACCTTGGACAGTTYCTTCAGCCCTTCACACTGTCTAAAGTCCTGAAGCATTCCAGCACTTTCGGGACCTTGGACAGTTCCTTCAGCCCTTCACACTGCCCAAGATTCTGAAATATTCCAGCACTTTCAGGACCTTGGAGATTTCCTTCAGCACTTTCAGTACCTTTGACAGTTCCTTCAGCCCTCCACACTGTCCTAGGTCCTGAAACATTCCAGCACTTTCAGGACCTTGGACAGTTCCTTCATCTTTTCACATTGTCAAAGGTCCTGAAACATTCCAGCAACTTCAGGACCTTGGACAGTTCTTTCAGCCCTTCACACTGTCCAAGGTTCTGAAATATTCCAGCACTTTCAGGACCTTGGGCAGTTCCTTCAGCCCTTCACATTGTCCAAGGTCCTGAAACATTCCAGCAACTTCAGGACCTTGGACAGTTCTTTCAGCCCTTCACACTGTCCAATATCCTGAAACATTCCAGCACTTTCCGGACCTTGGGCAGTTCCTTCAGCCCTTCACACTGTCCAATGTCCTAAAATATTCCAGCACTTTCAGGACCTTGGCCAGTTCCTTCAGCTCTTCACAATGGTCTAAAACAGTGATTCCCAACCATTGATATGCGACCATATTACAGGGGGTAAGCTGAAAAAAATTCCAGGTGTGAAAAATAATAAGAATAGGACTGAGATAATGTAGGACCCTATGATTTCCGCAATGAGGAAATTGCAGACAGAATCACAAAATTAACACAAAATGGAATCCAATATAAAACGTGGAATCTCATGGAATTTGCTCATTTTGGGTGAGTTTCTGACACATTTTGGACGCTGCTGTTTTCTGCACCTGCGATTACCTGGTTTATTTATTTAATTACTTTTTCACTTTCAAGGCAACATTTTTATCTTTTTTTTTTTCATTTGACTTGAAAAGAATAAAATGCCTGAGAATTAAACGTTCTAGGAGGTTAAATAAATAATTTTCATTTAATAATCAGCTGTAGTACGTTTTGGAGAATCATCGTTACATTTGACTGAAGGGTACTAGTGAGGTTGTGGTTTTTGAACCTGGACATCTTAAGGATCAACTTTGCAGCCTTTCACCTTCTTTGGATGGCATTAATCTGGCCCCCAATTCTAATGTAAAGAACCTTGGTGTTATTTTTGATCAGGATATGCCTTTTAACACCCACATTAAAAATGTTACCAGGACCGCATTCTTCCAGCTTCATAATATCACTAAAATTAGAAACATTTTGTCCAAAAATGACACAGATAAACTGATTCGTGCATTTATCACTTCTAGACTGGATTACTGTAATTCTTTATTATCTGGCATCCAAAAAACTCTTTGAGAAGTCTTCAGTTAATCCAAAATGCTGCTGCTAGAGTTTTAATGAGAGTTGGAAGAAGAGATCATATTTCTCCAGTTTTAGCTTCTCTTAAATGAACCTTCCAGAAATCAGCACTGGACCAATCAGTCTGGTCCTTGATGTTATTGGGTCTGATGATCCCAGTCACAGAGAGTGGAGGAAGAGGAGGAGGGGGGCACATATCCTGAGGCTAATTACCTAAACACAACCTCTGACACCGGTCTGATGTGTCCCAGCAGCTCTGGCGCTGCCCACAGC
>NW_013953306.1:81976-91458 GCF_001266775.1 Austrofundulus limnaeus
CTACTGAGACGCAGAGACTCGTTTCTTCATTTCATCTATGAAATAAACTAAGATCTATGTTCTACCGAACATTTAAGTTCCTTTGTGCTTACAGTAATGGTAATAAACTTGTGCTCAAAGCGATGAGCCGGTTGCGCAACACAGCAGTTTGCGCGCACACACACACCGACACACAATCGCTCGTTCTTTGCATGATAAACATATTTTATTCCTATTTTTACTTAGGATTTTTTTCACACTCACTTTATATTAAATTCATTATTTTTATGACATTAGAAATCATTTCTGATTGAGCAGGGATCAAACAAACATGTCCTCCACACATGCAGGAAGTAATTAGCATCTGTTTAACATATGTTAATGAAGKCGTGTCAGGGGAGGTGTCTTACCTGCGCTCAGTTCCACGTTAATTGTGATGTACAAAGAAATGTGTGTGGATTCCAGCGTACGCACAGTTTGATACATCTGGATTTTTTTGTGCGTACACCGTTTTCTGGATTTGACCGTACATCAGGTTTCAGTAAGAAATCCACACAAGTCTTTGCACATGAGGCCCCTGGTGTTTGTTTGTGTCTCTTTCCTGTCCTCAAACCCAGCCGGTTGAGGCAGATGGCCGCCTGTCCTGAGCCTGGTTCTGGTTCTGCTGGAGGTTTCTTCCTGTTAACAGGGAGTTTTTCCTCTTCACTGTCACCAATGTGCTGCTCAGGATGGGAGACTGTGATGAAGTAAAGATTTGGCGCAGTCTGCTGGCTTCTTTAGATTTATTATTTCTTTCTCTTTTTCTCTCTCTTTTTTTTGTGCGTGTACAGTGTCCTGAGACAACAGTTGTTCTGCCTAGGTGCTATATGAATAAATTGAATTGAATTGAATTGAATTGAATCGAATTGAATTGAATAGAATAGTGGTATGACAATGGCTCAGGGTGTTCACAAGTCTAAAAAGGTTGGGGAACCAATGATTTAGACCACTAGACCAGTGGTTCCCAAAGTTGGGGTCAGCCGGTCAGGACCCATAGTGGGGTCCTGAAAATTTTTTCTGAAATAATTACACTAAAAAAAGACAATTAAGCATATTTTTTTGCCTTTGTTGTTGCAAAATAATAAAATTAGTGTACTTAAAATAGACAAAAAAATAGCGTAATAAATAATGTTACTATGCTCTTGTTAATTTGACGTGAAAACAATGTTTATCAACTGGTAACAGCTGGGGGCACGGGTCTCAGCTGCTGGTACTTTGTGGGTCAAAAGCTGAAAAGTTTGGGAACCACAATCTTAAATGTAGCTCTTGGATCCAGTTATTACATCTGCTGTAATGGTCCTTGATAGTTTTTATTGGATTCTTGTCCTTTTTTGTTRCAAATACAGAAACGTTACCACTATAATATTTCCTTCATATATAAAGAAACATGCTGGGAAAAGCCACAGCTTATATACTCCAGATCAAATGTACTGTTGCATTGTAAGGTTATAAGAGTTTCTAAATATGGAAAGAAGAAATGGGAGTGAGACAAAAAAACTCAATTCAGCATTTTAATGCAAACAAGTACACTGACATAGGCTGTTCATCAACTGATCAAAAGTTTGAGACCATGTCTCAAAAAATCCCCTAAAATAGAAATAAATTTTGCATAAAAAAGGACTCAGTAATGAGTAGCTGAGCTATTCTTCAACCTCAAAACTTCATTTCAGCATCATGACACTAGCCAGGAGGCTAGAGGTGACTAACTAGAGGTAACCCATTCTTTACCACACAGACGGTGGTCTTCAGTCCTGAGGGAGACCCCCTGCAACATTTCCACACAGCTGCTGTTTGACACTTCTGCGCACCTGAAGCTCCATTGTTCCAGTGAAGATCATGATGGAGCCCTCCACTGTGCTGTGTAGAAAACATCTCAGGTGGGATCTCCTTGTCAGGCCAGTAATGTTAGATCAGGACCATCAAGTTTACATGTTTTTCTCATCAGAGAATAAAACTTTCTTCCATGAGGTCTTTGAAGATGTTTTCTGTTCTTGAAGCCCTTCTCACTGATGCKATCTTACTTTAGGTTGAGGATGTTCCTTTGTCTTCTTGGACAGCCAACTGGATCCTCCAGCTCAGAGCTGGTGAAATGATTTTGGGTCAACCACTTGATTTTTTTTTTTTGTTCCATAACCCTCGGGATCTTTTAAAAAGGTTAAAAGAACTGTCTTACTGCGTCCAACCTCAGCAGCAACGGAACGCTGCGAGAGGCCTTGTGCAGCTCAATAATCCAACCGTGTTCAAAGAGAGAAAACATTATTGTCTTTTCCATCAGGTCAGGACACTGTGGATACCTGACAGAAAARAACACTGAATCCACATTTCTGTGAAGATTTGGTAAAACATAAACAAGAACAGACAAAAGATACAATAAAAGACAAAACAAATTTCATACATGTAAGTAAATTGGCAGTGAGATTTAGAAAACTGCACTGATTTGTTTTTGGTAAGTGATGAATGTGCTGTTGTTGGGGTGATGAGATGATCTTAATGAAATCAACAGAATTTTTTTCTTCACCTAATAATACTGAGTTCATTTTTTGGCTTTATTTCATGGAAATTTCACATGAATAATCACTGTCAACATGTCATTATTTTTTTGTGTAGCACTGCACTCCTGTTTCCTGTTTGTAGGCCAACAGTTGATGTGTTGTGTGCGTAGCATGATGTGCACCACGCGTGCAATCTTCTTGCAGCCGAGTCAGTCATCGAGTCAACGCTTCAAGAAGTCAACGCTTCAAGAAGTCAACGCTTCAAGAAATGAATCATTTTTCAACACATTTGCTTTAAGGCTTCAACAAAACCTCATCTTGCCTTCACTAAACATTCCCAGGTCTTGTGGATATGAGTATTAGCAGTACTTAATAAATTTAATCCACTTTMTTTCATTGATTCTGACCCAACAACGTGTACGCTGTTCATTTTTGCTATTGAATTTGTATTTATTAAAATTGTTTATTGGTAACACATTCAGCAGTAGCAGATCATTTCTGGTCTGGAAATTGGTTCTGGAAGGTCCTTGAATTTGATGTTAACCAAGATGTGGCAACCCTGTATCAAAAATAGAAGAAATAATAGYCTGAAATACTTCACTCTSCATGTAATATGTATTATATAATGAATTTCACTTTCAGAGCCGACTGGCAAAAAAAAAGTTTGAATTTTTTTTAACAATACTTTTTGGAGCAGCGGTTGTGCATAGGAATTCTCAAAAAGTTCATTTTACTGCAGGGTTCAGGCCATGTTGGGGTTGTTGTAAAGAACGTGTACCAGAGCTGCAGCTCACCTGGGACAAACAAGGTGAAACTTTAGAGAACAGAATAAAATCTCATACTGTCAGAGCCAGTCAGCAGCTAGCAGGACTTTGTTCCACCAGTCACAGCTCGTCAGCCGCATGAGCCAGAACCGTGGTGGAGGTGCACACACTTAGGTTTTACAAGCTGGTGTTGCCTTCAAGAGGAATTGTTGAAAATGGCATCACTTCCTTCACCCATGGTCAGTGCAATGAGAGCTGTGCCTCTATAAGCCCACTGCCCTCCATGTTCTCCCTGCTAACGAATCACTCGTGCAGAGATCACTTTCGTCTTACTGCCTAATTTCTCCTGTCTGCTTTTGGTTCATTTCAATTGTTAATGTTAAGGTGAAGTTATCTTTTCAAAGGTTGTTGAAAATGTTATAGATGTGGGATAAAAAGATCATACCTTACTGTGAATTGTTTAAGGCTTCAAAGAAGTCTAYGAACTAAAGGTAGGAGACCAGGAGACTGCTTCTGTCTGAGGAGCWGCAGGTAAACATAGTTTAAACATGAAACAAAGACAAGAAGCCTGTACCTACAGTGAAACAGGAGGCTTAGTTCTGCTCTGCTCTAACACAGGTGATCTCCAATCTGTGCAGGGTACAATATAATCTCAAGACTATCAAGGCTTCCTGGATGTCAGAAAGCTTGGTCTCTGTCAYAGATTATGGGTCCAACAGGGTAACGACCCAAAACACAGCTAAAACTAAAAATTGGACTGTTCTGACTTGGGGTGGCTGTGGTGGACTGGTTAAGGGAGTAGGTTGCTGGTTAGACACCCCCCCTCCCCCTCCCCTTTCAGCTGTCTCAGTCCCACTTGCCTACTGATGGTAGTCAGAGGGTCCGATGGCACCAATGCATGGCAGCCCCACCTCTGTCAGTGTTTCCCAGAGCAGCTGTGGCTACAATGTAGCTTATCATCATCAGTGTGTGAATATGTAATGTGTGGTGCCTTTGGGGTCCATGTGGACTTCATAAGATGCTATGTAAGTTCAAGACATTTGTCCTTCTGAGCCCTGATCGAAGTCTTGTTGAACATGTGGAGGGGGCTGAAACATCTGGAGCTCTTTGTTCATGAGGAGTGGACCAGAATGCCTGTGGACAGGTGCAGAGGTCACAGAAATGGCTTGATTGTCTGAGAACATCAAAGAGTGGAGATAAGATGGGTGGCAGGTGTGCCAGTGCCAATCCCAAATGACAAATGACTGAGGATCACATGTAGCGTTAAGATGGAACTACAGCCACCTTTGGCTGTAGTATCTGGTGTGTAAGGAATCAGAATAATGTAGTGGTCACCCTGGGTGGTACAATAAGAACTAAAGTCTGGTTACATCTGGTGGTCAAACCTGTAAACATGGAGCAAGAAACAGTGATGCAGCATGTGAATGACACATGAAGCTGCTTACACAGGGTTTTAAAACATGGGACTCATACAAACACCCCCACCCCCCACCTCCATGCTGTGGTGCAAATTACCTGCCTGCATGTTCTAAACTGAAACAATGAAATATTTATATCTATAATCACTGAAGTTGATCATTCAGCTTTATTCTTTTTATAAAATGAAGTCATTTCACTTCAGCCACATCTGAAACTAAAATGTCAGTGTCTCCTGACAGGTTGGCTACAGGCCCAACCCCTCCTGTTTATTTTATTAAACTAAAAGAGAAAAGAACTATTCAATGAGAAGCAAGTTTACACAGTTAAAAATGAAAAACCTTTATTTGTTTTAAAGACCATTGAAATAAATACTTTACAGAAACCAATGTAGAAAACTTGATGCACTGTCTCAAAAGGTCAACATCCTGTGTTAGAGGCTGGGGGAGAGGAGGGGGAGACCTTCAGTCTAAGAAATGCTTTTTTATATCGATATGCTAAAAATGACAATTTCATTTTGTAGTTTGGTCTTTTTTTAATCACTTGCCACCACCCTTTTCAAAAAGTAAGAAAACAAAAACAAACAAACAAAAAGGCATGAGGCTGAAAATCCCACCAGGCAGTCTGGAGCTGAGGGGAACCTTTCAGACCTCAACACGGTAAACCACATCTTCTGAATATACAAGTCCGTGGTAAATAAGCTTCACATGCTCCCAGAACAGCTTTCTTCAAACATGATCATGAATGAGAAAGTTTACTGAAGTCCATAAATACTCATCTGGTCAAATCCAACACCTCCCAGCTGTACAAAGCCTGGTATTAAACTACAGTTGAGCTGTGATGCTGCCAGCATGTCACCGGCCACAGCTGAGGAAAGTGTTTACCACCAGGGAGCCTAACTATTCTAGACCTCGGACATGGATTCAATAAGGACATTAGCCCCACTTTAGTATTTCATCTACTGGAGTACACTTTAATTTCTAAATTATCATTGGGTATTCAGAGCTGGACATGTTTCCTGTCAGAGCTCTAAACATGTAAAATGCTTCTGCCACGACACATTTCACATGGGTTTTCTTCTCCACATGCACAAAACTCAACAGGACTGCTGCCTTGGTGACAGATGTTGGGAGGTCCTGTGCATGCTGCAGTTTGCCAACACTCAGTCCAGGAAGATACTTATTTATCAACCGAGCCAAATAAACTCAATGAGTCCTTTAATCAAGGAGGAACTGTTCAATTTAGTCTTAAAGGCTGTTCTGGTTGACACAAGGTTGATTTGACAGATGAAGCTGTTCAGTAAGCAGTCATTCCAAGATAAGCAACAACAATTTCAAGAGTGTGTGTGTGTGTGTATGTGTGTGAGAGAGAAGAGATTAAACATAAGATCAGAACATGAAGTTAAAAAGACTTTACTTCTAAAATAAGCAGAATGGGGCATAAAGAGCATGTGGAATCTAGATGAGATCTGCCACATTCATAGGCATCTCTTCAACCGTGGTGTTGTAGAAAGTCTCAATGTCTCTGAGGGTCCGTTTGTCATCTTCAGTCACCATGTTGATGGCCACGCCCTTCCTGCCAAAACGACCACCTCGACCAATTCTGAGGAAGAAAAACAACTTCAGTCAGACCAACATGAATTATACACCACCTTTWTATCCAAGGTTGTAAAAGACGTTAAAATATTACAGATCTTTTAAACTTGTACTGGAGGAAAAAAAGAAATACCACTGCACATCATAATTTTGATCTATGTTTATTTTTATTGTTACCATCTTTAATTCTATTATTGCTACAATTGATAATGTCACATAGCAATATACTGTTTCTGTGGACTGATGTATGCATCTGCTGCTGCAATTACACCTGAATTTCCCCATATGGGACAATAAAGGCAGTTTCTATTTTATTTTAAACAGAAGAACCAGAATGAACCCAGAGGACCCCTTTACATTTTTAAAAATCGTCACAATCCTGATTCATTAAGCCTCAACTTGAAGAAATGCCTCCCTGAAGTAACTCTGAATAAAAGCTGCAGCTCAGTGACATTCCCACCCCTGAATGAGTGGCATTAACATATACCTGGAGTTACTAGAGACAAGAGAGGATTACCTGTGGATGTAGTTTTCTCTGTTAGTAGGCAGGTCATAGTTGATAACAAGGGACACCTGCTGGACATCAATGCCTCTGGCCTGAGGGAACACAGGGACTGAGTCAAGTAGCTAGTAACATACAATTATTGCTTTCCAAGGTCAGATATTTACATCATTATTAACAATTAAACAAATATATCTCAATGAGAGAGTGTAACCTGCCATTTAGTTGTGAGTCAAGGATTTAAACCAAGCTACAGTGGAGGGCAGGGTAGTAATGTACCAAGGAACATTCAATCCTTCACCAACACAGCAGAGGCAAGGAGAGGGAACCCTGGACCAACTACAACATTCATTGAGGACATGAATATACAAGAGGTGTAAAAACCTGTTTGGTTTGCATGTACCCATCAGTACAGCTTGGTAAGGGGCTGATGAGACCACCTCCTTTTAAAATCACATATGAAGCTCCCAGGAGGAGCTGAGTGCACAGCAGAGCCACACGTGTTACACCCCTGGTACACAGTGATGTATGAACGTTAGCTTACCAGCAGATCAGTGGTGATGAGGACTCTACTGGAACCGGATCGGAACTCCCTCATGATCAGATCCCGTTCTTTCTGGTCCATGTCACCATGCTGGAAAAGACCAGATGTGGGTTAAAAACTGGAACCAACAGAGCAGTGTGAATGTTTCTGCTCTGAGCTGCAGTTTTCTCATCAGTCTGTCTGAACCTAACGCACAGCAGGAACTAAAGAGCAGGACAGCTCCTCACCAGAGCAGAAACAGTGAAGTCTCTAGCGTGCATCTTCTCAGTCAGCCAGTCCACTTTCCTTCTCGTGTTGATGAAGATGACAGCTTGTGTGATAGTCAGGGTTTCATACAAATCACATAACGTGTCCAGTTTCCACTCCTGTGAACACAGCAAGGCAGACTCACAACACCATCCCCTAAACATCACATTAACCCAACACTAACTGATTTACCTCTTTCTCCACGTTTATGTAAAACTGGCGAATACCCTCAAGGGTCAGCTCCTCCTTCTTCACAAGGATCCGGATCGGGTCTCGCATGAATTTCTTTGTGACCTCCAAGACGTCAGCTGGCATTGTGGCCGACAGCAGGACCACCTTTAGACACAAAACCAAACCAAGATGAGTTTATAGGAMAACACGAGTGACCTTTTCAGGACAGAGATGAGATCATTTAAGGGTTTCTGGGGACACATAAGTAATTTTTTTTAAATTTGTATTCAAATTGTTTAATAAATGTTTCTTCATTTATGGTCTAGGCACAGAACGATGCAAAGACAAACCTTTCCTCCACATACAGTATACAAACTAAGCAGGTGAGGGAGCCAGCCCACTTCCTTCACACTTTCAGTCTCACCTGTATGCTGGTCGACAGCTTCTGGAAGATCTCATAGATCTGGTCCTTGAATCCTCGACTCAGCATTTCATCAGCCTCATCCAGCACAAACATTTTGATGTACTTAGGAGCTGGAGGGGAAAATAAGATTAATTAAATGATGTAAGAGACTCAAAGAAAATGAAACCAAATGTCAAACCAAGGTTTTCGCAAGCAGTGTGGAAACAAGTCCACTGAAACAGTTTCATCTACTGGGCTGGGACTTCTGCACACTCATTTGTTAAAACAGGGTAAGTGACAATGACAGCGTTACTACACTTTAAGCAAAGTTAAAATTAAGACTTTAAGACTTTAATGCCAAGTGAAATCAAATTTAAGACTAATTTCACAATAAAGACAAATGACAAAAATTAAAACAGTCAGAGTTACAGTCATCCTATTTACAATGTGTTAACATTTATATGATTGATTGAAGAACTTAAGGCCTTRTGTTTGGATTGATGAATTCAAAGCCTTTTAAGACTTTAAGGATCTGCAGGAAAGCTGCATGAGCACATCTTTAACACGACCTAAAAGAGGACACTGGGTGTTCGTGGTAGTGTTTTAAATACATTTTAAATATGGTTAGTTTCTGAATTAAACTGATTTTGGTGACTTTTGTCAAACTTTCTATAGAAAAGTAACATTTGAGTTAGAGAGTGCTGTGCTCAGAACCATGAATGTATGATCACACCTCTGGGTCCATGCTGTTGTGAAAACTCAGTCAGCAGAACGCTAACATGAGCAGCACCACAGCAGGGTTTCCCAGAGTCAGCTGACACGCATGGATATCATCATTATACAGCAGCCCCTGTTCTGCAGGGTCCAGCCCACCTCTGACACCTCAACACTTTAACCCAGTGTGTTCACAGAGCCTGCTGGACTGAACTCATTTCTCACGTACAGACAAAAATCAGGAAGCTGACTGAGACTTATGTAASGACAACACCCCTGATGACTCAGCACTTCTTATACACTTACAGATGTTTTTGCGAGTCAACATGTCAAAGACTCGGCCCGGGGTTCCCACCACAATGTGAGGGGCTTCTGCCTGAAGCTTCTGGACCTCACTGCGGATGCTGGTTCCTCCRATACAAGCGTAACAACTGGCACCCATGTAGTCACCCAGAGCCAGCACCACCTTCTGGATCTACACACACACAAAACACGATTTAACAAGACACACCCCAACTTGTGTCTTTATGCAGTTTATATTGACAGAATTTATTCTATTTCCATCACACACACACACACACACACACACACACACACACACACACACACACACACAC
>NW_013953306.1:91468-96762 GCF_001266775.1 Austrofundulus limnaeus
TCAATGTATCATTTGAATAAACTGTGTGAAATATAATCATAAAATTCTGAAGCAGTTTTTTGAGCAGTAGGAAAAAAAATACCTGATTGAGGAAAAACGCCTCAAAACAATTTGATATTTCCCCTGCGAGCTAGCAAAGCTTGTGTTTCTTTACAATTAAGAAATTTCAATATTCAAATACTAATTGAGGTTTCCTCTTTTTAATAACAAAAGTTCTTTAAAAATCACATAAAATAATGATTCAGACCAAATAATGAATCACTGTAACCAAGAGACAAGTTAAGTCACATCTCTGGATCCAGTTATGATCTCAGAATCATCAGAAGTATCCAAACATATCTTTTAAAGCAGGAATCTGATAATGTGATTAGGTCCTTCTGACCAAATTTGACTTATTCCTCACTCTGATACATTTACTAAATTTATTCAAAGAAATCACTATGATAAATTGCTTTAACTACCATTAAAACAACCTGAATAAAAACAAATACCAGTGAGTTGTAGGTTAATGTATTTCAAAACACCACTGCAGAAAATACAGAGGCTGAAAAAATGACTGGATGCTGCTTGTGATTAGGTTCTAGCCTGGAACAAACTAATTAAAATTATTAAGTACAAAGTTTGTTCTGGCTGTTTAAATGGCTGAATAGTTTTGGACCAATTTAATCTGCAGTAAAGTATAAAATGAAGCATCAGTTGAACTGCAGCGCCAACACCACCAGGGTGAGAGACTAAGAGTTAGCTTTACCCAACCAAGTAATGCTCATTATTTCAGTTTTCCATCTAGATTTTGAGTTTTATCAAAGACTGAAAAAATTTAACAAAAATTCATCCTCAACCAAATTGTATCATAGTAGTTGTTTGAGTGAGACCCTACCTGCTGAGCCAACTCCCTGGTGGGAGCCAGAACCAGAGCCTGAGTGGCTTTCATCTCGATATCAATCTGCTGGAGAATGGAAATGGCAAAGGTGGCCGTTTTCCCAGTGCCAGACTGGGCCTGAGCAATAACATCGTAACCTGAAGAGAAGGGAGAAATGGTACTTCAGCTAATTCAGTAAATATCTTACCACTCCAATTTAAAGTCACAAAATAACAAGAGTTTAATAAAAGTGTGGCTTCAGCTGTGGTTTCCAGCTTTGACCCTGTGCAGATTCCAGAGCTGACCATCATGTACAGAGTGATAGAAAAACTTAAAACTACTGATGTAAATTAACCAAATCTATTGTGACAATTACGTTTGGTCAGCTAGACCCAATTAGGTGAAATGAAGCTGACATTTTAGTCCAATTTAAACACACTTTTATAAAACACAGAACTTTAACTTACCCTTGATACAAGGGATAATAGCCCTTTGCTGAATAGCAGATGGCTTCTCAAAACCATAGGCATAGATTCCCCTGAGGAGATGTTCCCGCAGGTTCATCTCATCAAAGCTGTCCACAATCTGGTTCCAGTTGCTCTGGAAGAGTTGACAGCAGCAATGAGTTCAGGACAATTAACAGTTTCACCACATTATCCAAGTGACAGCATTTAACACTTATTACTTTCCACTAAAAACAAGCACTTCAGTAAAAACGCAGCTGCATCAGATCAAACTTTAAGATAATACAGCAATAAAATAAGAATACAGGAAATGGCACATATTTTATTACTGGAACCTGATAGTTATTACCTTTCCACTGAAAAGCAAACTGATCAGTTTAGTCACAATTAGCAGACWAGTATAATTACCTCGATGATACCATCAGGCTCCATGCCCTCTGGGCCATTGTCTCTGAAAAATGACAGAACAACCGGTCACTTTTTCATGCCACATCAGCAAATACACGAACCACGACCACCCTGTTACATAAACCACGTCCCCGGCTCGACTTCAAGACGTTTAACCCAACAAGTCTCCACATCATAGCGGAGAGCCCAAAAACACACGCTCCCTGCTCGTTAAATGCCTTGGATTCAGCTGGCACGTTCAAACCCAGTCCGCCATTTTTGACTGTAGGCTGCATTCAAAATGGTCGTTTTCCGAGCAGGGCTCGCCAATAAAATAAATAAATAAATATGAGGAAATGAGCATAGATAGTAACGATACAAGTTTTGTTGACAGTCAAATGACCTGACCCGAGAGTTAGTAAACATTAAATTTTACTTRTGTAGAAAAATTAAAAATGTTAGCATCGCTAGCATTAGCCGCGGCCTACTTCACATTCTCGTAGATTGAACAGGCCTCACCGGTCAGTGCGGGCCTTTTTTTTTTTTTTTAACAGAAAGCACGTCAGCAAAATCTTTTACCGATTATGTAGACACAAACCAACAGATACTGGGTCAATAGACCGACAATTTCAACAACAGCGGAGAAAGGATGAGGGGAAAACGCCTTACAAGGCCTGCCAAACCGGTACGACCCAAACCACCGGTTACGAAAGCCATGTGCCGAACCCTACCGAACTGTACCTAGGACATGTTGGTCTAATGTGCTGAGGGGGTCGCCAGGGGCGGTAAAATGTGTTAAAATTTAAATAACAGCTACAATATACTCTCATTTTTAATATAACATCGATAAAAAGATTACTGAAACCACAAAGGGCCAGGCTCACGTGTAACAAAGTACCGGCAACCATTTTAATTTAATTCCGGACGAACAGCCGCAGTCCTTCTTTCCCGACACATAAAATGACTATTTACACTTCACGATTAATACAACTCTATTTTAAACTTGATGAAATGTTAAATCAATTGATCTAATCGATAAATAAGCATTACCGCTGTACGGCGAGATCAGGCCTACACACCAGTTAAGAAAAAAAAGTCTTGATACGTTGCCATTAAGTCCACAATCCGAAAATGGTCTTTAGTACTTAATTCTTAAACCCGACATAAACATATAATATTATAAGACCGATTCCATTCAAATCGTTCATTCTTTCACTGACCTGTTATCATATTCAGCCGACATTATTTCAAAGAAAGAAAGTGGGGCAGAAAGTCCTTATATATATAATTGAAAAAAGACGCGTTTTTATTGCAAGATCTCTCCGTCAATCTTCTGTAGTCCCGCCTTCTGCAGCTTGCGATTGGCTTACGTATGCGCGCATTTAAAAAGAGGTGGAACCAGAAGGGATACACACCATTTGTTTCTCGGCTGACAAAACCGGTCGACGAGTAGGCGGAGTTTAAGCTTATGCGTTTCAGGCGGCGGCTCAGGCCCTCTTTGACCACGTGACTCGTGTTGCGCAAATGGAAATTTCTGTGAAAAACTCTCAGCATTTGTACAAGGGTCTGCATATTGTGTTAAATTAAAACACTGGGATCAAGTTGAACTGATAACTTGATCAGAATAAAAATAATGGTTATGCTACTTTATTGCCTGCTTCTGAAGATTAAAAAGGTTATTTTGCTTGTGTTTGTATTTGTTTTTATTAGCAGAATATCTCATCTCACTAGACAATTTTCCTTAAAGTCTTAGAGTTATTACTGTACATACATTGACACATGATTAAGTTTTCAAGATTCATTCAAGYTGTCTTCACAGGTATGCAACTTAAGAAATGTTACCAAGTCAGTTTTACAGATGTTGAATATAATGAGGCAGTAGCTGACAGATCTTCACCACACACTGAGAGCTTGATGTCTCACAATACTGCATGAGATCAGTAAATCTTTTTAAGGTTTGACACAACTTTGTCATTTCTCAAGTTTAAACCTCTGGCATTAAAAGGGGGTGGATCATAYACAGTCCTTCAAGGAATTCAGCTTAAATAAGATTTTTTTAAGGATTTCATTTGATGTTGGCTGCTTTTAGATTCTCGGCAATGAAGTAATTTCAGTGTTATCMTTGCAAACCATTCAAAACTTATTTTAAATGGTATTTTTAGACACTTGTCCCAAATGAGTTCAAATTTATTTAGTTTAATCAAAAGTTGTCCAACAAAAGACACTGTAGCACAGAAAACAGAATGACMGAACCAAGGTGGACAATGTGTTTTTGCCTGTCTGTTACAAAACATYTCATCACCCACTGGACATAATGAAACTTATAGAAAGTAATTATTAGATGTGACATGCTTATCCTTCAAATACAAAAAGTCTAACATCTTTAAACGTACAGTATAATGAAACTTGCCATAATACACACATGGTTTTACATATTTGGTCACATAACTGGCATTTTGTGAAACAGGAAGTGACATCGAAGGGGAACGCCTTAAGAAAATGAATTGCAAGGTTTTATTTATTGAAACATTATTTAAACTGACTCTTTGATAGTGACWCAAAATAATCTAAAGAAACAGATTCTTCTCTACAGTGTCTGTATCCATCTGTTCAGAACTTTCACATCACTTCCTGATACGACTTCTATGAATACTGCTCATCTCTGTGGCATGGAACGTTTTTTACAATGTTATCTTTCCAAAAWTTCATTCATATTTATTACAAAAATGTGATGACCCAGAATCAACATGAGAAAACACAAACTGGCTACAGCGTACTCAGATTTACAGAGACAGAGATAAAGGCAGTGGCTGCCACACTCGCCATACAAATGTTTCATCATTTGACCCGTCAGATACAACTCTGTCATGAAAAGCATCAGGTTAAACAAATCATTTTATGAAATGATAAGCTTGTGTTTTCTTTAAAAAAGTTAGAAACAAAGAAGAAATCCAGCCCAACGTGACACAAGACCGAACAAATAGATCGTTCTTTTCTTGAAGACAACTTTTTTTTCTTGAAAAGCCCTGCACAAAAATGATGATTTTTATTACATATTTATAACACATATTTGGGACATTGTTGTGAAAGCACATTTGTAATAAATAAACTGTTTTGTGTGCTAGTATATAAAAAGGCCCAAACAACAAAATCGATCCAAACATAAAACAAATAAAAAAGACAAATCTCCTTTGAACAAGTTTGTTTCCTTTTAGATCAGATCAGTTTGTTCTGCTTCAGTGTTTGAACAAAAGTCAAACAGATGTGTGGACAGACTGGGACACAGTGTCTCTGTCCTCATGTCTGCTGCTGCTGCTGCTGCTGCTCCAGTGTGGCTTCACACGTCCGACCCAGTTCTCCCAGTTTGACCTTTGCATACTCAGCTCTGTTCAGCGCCATCTGACAGTCCTTCCTGGCTGAATAGGTGGAGCCTTCATGAGGCTGACCTGTAGCTACCTGCAGAGTAGACAGACATGAGCTTCAAACTGACTGTACACAACAATGTACACACACTGTACACAACACTGTACACACTGTACACACACTGTACACACAGTACACAACACTGTACACACTGTACACAC
>NW_013953306.1:96833-98023 GCF_001266775.1 Austrofundulus limnaeus
TTATTATTATTATTATTGTTATAAAGTTTATTCATTTAAAACAAAATTATTGACAAAGATATTTGAGTTCTACAGGGTTATAGTTCTGCCTAAAAACTTTCTGAAAGTTAATTTTGTGTCAAGGAAAAAATAAAATCTGAAAATTTCCTTT
Organism: Austrofundulus limnaeus; assembly: GCF_001266775.1. Classification (NCBI taxonomy): domain Eukaryota; kingdom Metazoa; phylum Chordata; class Actinopteri; order Cyprinodontiformes; family Rivulidae; genus Austrofundulus; species Austrofundulus limnaeus. Next base: position 96,985 of record NW_013953306.1, read on the forward strand.
TTCCTGCTCCCCATTTCTGTGTGAACAGACAGCTTCCACCTGCAATGCATCATGGGACTGGGTGGGTGAAGAAGGATGATTTCAGTTCTAAGCATGTTTATATGTGCAGACACCCTTTTTCAACCAGATGATTCTCAGTGGAGCTGTTTAAGCCAAATGAGAGAATTAACTTCCTCACTTTTCTGTATCAACACACCTTCAATGCTCTGACCAATCAAACCAGGCGCATAGGCCTGGGAGGAAAAACTGGTGCCAGGAGCTCAGGCACAGAATGAGGTTTTACAACACCAGCAAGAGCAAAAAGACATTGTTTTTGACCTCCAACTACATCAATGAGGAAACCTCTTGACATCTTGTGTTGTATAAATAAGCACTAAACCCCAGTTTATTTGTTAAACTGTTATTGTGAAGGGTTGAAAAAAGTTCTTAGTTCTGAGTGATAAACCGGACTGCTTCAAATCAAATACTGCATTTTATTTTGTAGCAAACAGTAAAAAAGACCCCCAGAGACAGTATTAAGAACCAATGGGATAAATCCAGTCTGGTTCAGAAGAACAATGAAGTTTGTTTCTATGGTTTATTTATAATAAAACTGTCAATAAAATTACTACTTTTATCTCAACATTTTAACTTTAATCTCAAAACTAAAAGCCTAACGATCAAACATAAACCAATGGTTTTTCCTAATCTGTGGTTGTGTTGATGAGTTGGACCCAGCACCAGTACTTTGACCACAGGTGAATCATTTCATTAAGCAGGACTATGAAGCATCTCCCTGTCCTGACCTGTGTGAGGTACCGGATCTGGGCGCTCAGCTCGCTCTCTATGCGGTTGATTGAGGTCTGGAACTGGACCAGCTGTCTGTCCAGGAAGCTGGCGTTGTGTTTGTCTTTGGACAACTCCAGGACGATGTTTCCTGCAGGGACAAGCAGAGAGCAGAGGCAGGATTGTCACGCATGTTAGGACTAATTGGGCCTCATGCAAGAACATGTTCGTATTCTTCTCCTAAATTTCTCTTACTTTTGTTCGTACAAAGGGC
>NW_013953306.1:98122-103112 GCF_001266775.1 Austrofundulus limnaeus
ATGGGCACCAGTGACCCACGCAACCCTGAAAAGGAAGAAGCGTGTACAGAAAATGGATGAATGGATGGATGAATACTACAGTGTGACTTTTGATCACAGGAATCTAAAATAAAAGCTTCATCTCACCTGTCCCAGTGATTGTCTCATACCTACCATTAGTACAAGACTAAACCCTGCATGTCATTTTCAGCTGTTATATTTAAATGAACATTTGACATGGGCAGCTGTGACAGAGTGGTTAGGGGAGTCGTCCTGGAACCGGAAGGTCGCCGGTACGATCCCCTGTCCAGCTGTCTCGGTTGTTGTGTCCTTGGGCAAGACACTTCACCTCTGATGTGTGTCTCATCAGTGTATGAATGTGATTRGCACTGATTAGTCTCCATAGTGATTGTTCATGTTAGCTTTGTAGAGACCTAATAGAGTGCTGTGTGAATGTGTAAATGAGGACAAAGAGCTTTGAGTGTCCTGATTGGGTAGAAAGGTGCTATAAGTACAGTCTATTTACATTGTAACTTTAGAAATCAGGTCAAAGTTTCCTAAAGACACAGCTGCAGTTGTATGAGTTCAGTTCATTTCTATTGTGTTAGAGCAAATTATGGAATGTTATTGGGGGGTGACTGGATCAAATTATTCTACAATTGCTTCAAACATATCTGCTTGTTGTTGTTTTAATGATTTGAAGTAAAATAAACTTTTTCACCGTGTTTTTAACAATTTACAGTCCAAAAGACATCCATTCTGATTCATCGGTGGAGACTTTAGTCATCAGCAAAATGTTTCTCTGTGTAAATCCTTTGTTGTTATCATAACTAACACAACATTAAGTACATGCATTAAAAAGTCCGTCTCCTCACCAGCACACTGCAGAACCATCGCTATATCTTTCTCCACGTCCTCCAAAACCCTGAGCCTCTCGTTCGCCATCAGAACCGGAAGCTGCGGATCACACTGTGCCAGAACCGGAGCCGACTGGTGTAAAAATAAATACAATAATCTCTTTGTAGAAACTACACCTGGATAAAACTCACATAAAACAAGATCTGCGGCTGCTCTTTCTTTCTGAACACACAACGATGGCGGCAAGCAGTGCGTCATCAACAACCGACCAGAGCAGCAGCAGAGAAATGACGTCAGTTCGGCGGAGAGGGAAAAATGGCTGCACCGTCTGGGCTGCATGGTACAGGTGCTATGCGACTAACGGAAGGTTTGGTGTCGGTTTTAAAAGAACAGCGTCCGCAGTTTTTGGCCGAAGCCTTGTCCAACTACAGAGAACACGGCGTGTTTTCCACACAGGTATATCTGCGCGTGTTACAGGAGGTTTCTGTGTTAGCTAACAGTTAGCTCGTTCCACAGCTTCAGACTCCTTTGTTGATCAGCGGCCCTACATCAGCCCTGTGTGGTTCTAAACGCCTTATCCCGTTCTGTCTGTGTATCTCTGCAGAACACCAGCGATGCTGCGGGTCTCGTGGGGTTTAGTAATGCTAAACTGAGCTCCAGCAAGACCAGGTGAGAAAGCTTCATGTTGGATATGTTGGTGTTTGGTAGTGATGGCCTCATGACAAGCTTTATGAAGCATTAAACAGCATTCCTGCTGTGTGGAAAAACAATGTCTCCAACTTTCAGATGAGCTGATGATCCTGTAGGTGTAACTGCAGGTCCTCTAGTGTGAGACAAGAAATTATGAAAACTGTCTCAGTTCTTTCAGTCACACAATGTTTAAACTTTTTTCTAGTTGGTTCTTTAAAGTCTTTCAGCAACACAACTACAGAGTTTTATTTTTCCAATAAATAATAAAAACACTGAGGCTATAACTCTCCCCAGCTTCTGTATTTCGTCCTCCAGCTTCTTGTGCCCCCTCTTTCTGAAGTTACAGTCACACAGGTCCATCTATCACCTGCCCTCCTTCTGTCTTTGGTTTGTCAACCACAATGTCTGGTTGGTTAGACTTCTTATATTTATCAATCTGGATCTGGAAGTTCCACATCATCTCAGCTCTGTCTGCATCTGCTCTGTCTGCATCTTCCATCTTGTTATGTGTGCTGGAATGGATAGATGAATTCCTCCATACAAAACATTTGTTTAAATCTCCATGTTTTGTATAGTGGTATTAATTTATATTTTCAGATCTTCCAAGGTGCCAGTTATGGAACTCTCTGTGCATTGTTGCCCAAATCAAATTCTGGAAGTGGTCATTCARCTAGATCTGTTACAAAAGGACAACTGATATTACCAACTTTTAAAAACTGTTACGGCCAGAGGTCTTTCGAGGTTTTCCAGCTCCAACACACCTGATTCAGTGATTGAATTAACTCTTCAAATTGGGCAGAAGCCTGTTAATCACCCAGCGATCAAAATCTGGTGTGTTGGAGCAAGAAAACCTCTAAAACATGCAGGATAGTGGCCCTCGAGGACAGGAGTTTGACACCCCTGTACTAAAGCATGGAATGACATTCCTCAAAACATAAAGTCCATTTCAAAACTACAGCCCTTTAAGAAGAATCTTGTCTGCCATCTGCTGGACACTTTTTGTTGTGCTCATATTTAGACGTCCGATTTTGCAAATGCTGCCTTCCTGAAATTTGGTATGCTTGTTTGTCTTTGTGTCTATGGTGTATAATGATGTGATTGTGATGCTGTAATTCTGAGTGTTTTATGTGCTGCAGAACAGGAACCTGCTGTAAAACAGCAATTATGCTGAGTCAGGCTTGATTTTTAGTGAACTTTTCCTGTTAAATCAATAAATCAAATCATTTATGAGTGTTTGGCAGTTTGACTATCTTTAAGTGTCTGCTTCCAGCTGCAACAGACAGCTTCTGGAAACGAGTAGTCCATCTGTCCGTTTTCTTCCTCTTATCCGGGGTCAGGTCTCGGGCGCAGCAGCCTAAGCAGAAAGACCCAGACTTCCCTCTCTCCAGCCACTTGGGTCAGCTCCTCCGGGGGAATCCCTAAGTGTTCCCAGGCCAGCAGAGAAACGTAGTCTCTCCAGCGTGTCCTGGGTCTTCTGTAGCCGAGGGTCAGACCGCCAAGGTCCTCGCCTTCGACCACTGTCCAGCACACTTTGCACCCGACCCCTACGGCCCCTCCCACAGGTGGTGAGCCCATGGGTAGGGGGATCCACGTCACCTCTTCGGGCTGTGCCCGACCGGGCTCTATGGGTGAAAGCCTGACCACCAGGYGCTCACCAATGTGCCCCACCTCCAGGCCTGGCTCCAGAGTGGGGCCCCAGTGACCCATGTCTGGGCGAGGGAACACTGAATCCACTTATAGTCCTCATCATGAGGGGTCTTTGGGCTGCACTTTGTCTGATCCCTCACCTAGGACCTGTTTGCCTTGGGTGACCCTACCAGGGGCATGAAGCCCCCGACAACATAGCTCCTAGGATCATTGGGACACACAAACCTCTCCACCATGATAAGGTGGCAGCCCAGGGACAGGAAGCGAGTAGTGTGTTTTTTTCCTTAGATGTGAGTAATTAAAGCAAAATGCAGCGAGCACTTCCAGCACAAACAAACACAGCCACAAACCTCTGACCAGTCACACAGTAAGTTTTAATGTGGAGTGGGGTAAAAAGTTCTCATCATGTGTTGTGATAAGAAGGAGCAGCCGATTCAAAGCTGCAAACAGAGTGATGTGATTTTCTTCATGAAACTGTGACACTCTGAGCTGAGACCCTCACTCCTTTCAGTGACAGTTTCAGGGTTCACTTGGGGTGAAGCCCTCCATGCTTTTTAGGAGCTTTCATGTCTTGATATCWGTGTCTTCTATATTTTCCTTTGGTCAGGTTATTATACCAGCTGGACATGTGAAGACTGACACTACATGTTGCTAGCTCAGACTTTGTTCTTGCCATTCAGCTGCTCCTCAGGACCTCCATTATTCTCTGTAGGTACTTGGTTATGGCTGACATCTTGTGGCCTCATCAGTTTTTATATCCCTTGTGGATTTTAAGCAGAGGTTTATAGTAACTAAGTACATTTACAGTACTTAATTAAATCTTTTGAGGATTTGTAATTTTACCAAGTATTTTCGTAAATCATGACTTTTACTTAGTTACTTCTAAAACCTAAATTGATACTTTAACTTCTTTACTTTAAAGTTTAACACCTAGTTACTTGTTATAAATTAAATCTGTCTGAACTCATCATGAAAGGACTTGTTTATCTGCTCTAAAAAATTAAGTGTTGAATTTACTCAACTAAACCATATCAACTATTTCTACTAAGCCAGTAGAGTAAATTTGAAGCGATAAACATATTTTATTTTAAAGAAATTGACCAAATTAATCAACTTGGTTTGTGGAGCCAGTTTGGTTCTGTAAATTTAACAGTTTGTTTGTTAGAGAGCGTGGAAAAGTACTTTTACTTTTACTTTACCAGTTTTTATGAATAGTTTAATGACTTTTAATAGTTTTATCATCAGTGACATTTGTTTCTACCAAAGTCATTTTCTGTTAAGGTATTTTTACTTTTACTTAGTTATTATTTTCAAGTACTTTATAGACCTCTTGATTTTAAGGTACTTGTAGCTGTCCTGCAGTGTTTAATGGACTGTACTTATATCCAGCCAGGGTACTCAAAGCTCTTTACCCTCATCTGCACACATTCATTCTGCACTCTACTAGATCTCTACAAAACTAATACAGTTAAATCAATCTAGAGACTAATCGGTGCTTTACATCACATTCATACACTGATGGGACACATCAGAGGCACTGGGGGTTCAGTGTCTTTGTTAGGGACACTCCAGCATGTGACTGAGTAGTGGTGGAATCGAACCACCAACTCTTGTGTTAGAACGACTCCCCTAACCACTCAGCCACAGCTGCTCCAGGTTGCCTCCAGGTAGATCAGCCCCTTCAGTTCTGATCACTTCCTTCTTGGATACGATTTGACTGCATTAATCCAGTCTTTCTGTCATCATGATGATCAAAAACATGTGTGTCTTCTTCCAGGTGAGAGTGATGATCATGAGACACCTATATATATATATA
>NW_013953306.1:103212-104488 GCF_001266775.1 Austrofundulus limnaeus
GGTGTACCTAATAAAGTGGCCAGTGAGTGTGTATATATATATATATATATACAATTTGATTACATGCAAAGACTCTGATCTGTACTGTGACAGTGGAGTACAGTTGTACATTCCTAGTAAATTTTGGAAGGAGGAATAATTAAAGGTCAAACTGAAAACAGTATCTGTAGCTTCTGTAATGATTTATATTATAATGACAATCTATTTACTCACATGCATTCTGGGGATCTGCCTTTCTATTAGGACAAAAAAACAAGTTACCACGATGAACATAAAATGTTTTTATGAGCTGCTTTGGTTTAGAGCTYAGTCTATAGTTGTTTGTTTAACTTCCCATGAGAGGATTTTAAATGATGGAAACTGTTTTTTGTGCGTGTGTCTCTGTGTAGGTCTGAGGGGCTCTGCCTGCTCTCCATGCTGGTCAAAGACAGCTCCAGTGATCTGTTCCAGCAACACTGTCTTTCCTGGCTGCGCTCCCTGCAGCAGATTATACAGGTATGATGCTCACACATCTGTCCTTCTGCTTCCTGCTCAGGCTCGTGGGAGCTGGTGCCTGTAGGGCTCAAAGCAGAACAAAGATGGAAAATTTTCTACACATGGAGGTTACCCAAGCATCGTCCACCACCCAGTACCACCAAATGCCACCCAGTGCTAGGGATGGGTACCAAATTCGATACTTTTTTAAGTACCGACTGAATTATGTCAGTACTACTGAGAACCTATTCAAGTAACATCAAACGGTACCATGTTTCGGTACCTAAAAGCATCATTGTGACCGTATTGGTGTAAGAGTGGGAGATTTTCCTTGCTTGTCCTGAACGCAGCATCGTACAAGAGCGTAATGACGTCAGCAGCCGCTGGTTCAGTAAACAGAGGCAGAGCTCGGTCTGAACGTAGCTTCACAGCTTGCTGCTCCTGGAGTAAAACTCACTAAACAGACCGCCTCTGAATTATCTGGTGGATTAATTATCTTGTGAGCACGATGTTTGCTTGCTCAAAGTAAATAAAATACCACCACTTTCTTTATTTCATCCACCATTAAACAGAGACCGGCAGAGGAAACAACAGAGGAGCTTCCTGACAGTCTGAACACGTCTGACCTGAAAGAGCASAAGCAGCCAACTTAGTGTTGGATAGGAATGTGCGATATGGCAAAAAATTCATATCACGATATACATTATGATGGGTGGTGGTAACGATATACTGTATATCACGATATAAAACTTATAATAGAAAATAAATAAATCACACATTAATTGAGTGGAATAAATATGTA
>NW_013953306.1:104510-106877 GCF_001266775.1 Austrofundulus limnaeus
ACACACACACACACACCATAACTTTAATGTAATAGATATCTGCATCCACTGGATTTTGTGTTTGGAATCACCTGCTTCGTTTTAAGGTGGTAAAACAAATTGCTTGTATTTATTCCTGTCTACACACTTTGCAGATGACTTTTTCTGCACTCCACGTGTTTAATCTGCGCGCTCTGGCGGGGTAACAATCATCCCGTTTATGCTTTAGACAGTCTGACTGTCAGCCTTTCCCACAGCGCTTCACTACTGTACAAGGAGACAGTATTGCTATGACCGCAGGAGAAACGAGGTCCAGACTCAGTGAGCTTTTGTGCGTCCTCACCTGYACTGACAGTCGCCTCACTGCGATCATCATGTGCCGCGGCACGCGCTCCTCCCACTGCAGCTGACAGGACGCGCCATCACGTAAACATGTAAACAGTTCGGCGTTCATTTTCGCACACCCGAACCAGGTCCGGATAAGTTATGTTTTTTTCCCCTCTTCATTTGCGCTCTCAGCCAGGCTGCTTCCCGCTTCCTCTGTTTTGACTCCAGCCGGTTACATCATCATAAAGAATTGCGCAGTTGGCCGGTAGACTACAGATCTCTATCATAAGACAAATTTATATTGTTTCTACCGTATATCGTTTATATCGTGCATTCCCACTTTCAGCCATACCACTTGATCACCTCCTAAAAATGATTATGGCCAATACTGACATGAACTGCAGTGTCTGCTGTGGCACCCAGGCCTCAGCAGCTGATCCTGACACTGAGCAAAGACCGTGACCCTGAAGAAACCCTGAAGTGTGAAATGATGCAACACTTGGCTCTGTGGTGTGTTTCAGTCTCAGGCTCCGGTTCAGACCATCCAGCTGGCTGTAAGCATCCTGAAAGACCTGCTGCAGTACTCATGTCAGCTCGCAGAACTGGCCAGGGAGGTCAGCCTCAACTTCATCCTCGGCATTTTGACATCACTTCTAGGCCTCAAAACAGAGGTTGGTGAACGTTTAAGGATAGTATGACCACAGCTCTAACTTTTATTAATTTCATTATACATTAAAGTTTGAGCTTCAGGACACTTTGTAAAAAAAAGTTATTTATAGATCATCTGATTTACTAACACATTGAGTTGAAGGAAACTTGTTGAATTTGATTGTAAACTGTATTTTTAGGATCAGCTTTAATTCTAAGCTGTTCAGTGTTAAGAGAAGAAACATTGTTTTTATTCTTTGTGTGATCAAAGTGTGAGCTTGCAGCCATGGAGGGGATGAAGGCTTGTATGATTTACTATCCCAGAGCCTGTGGGTCCCTAAAGGTAAAACCATCAATCATCTATTATACATAATACAAGTAACATTTAATAATAGGTTTTATTTTGATTCATGTAACAAATGCTGAAATCCACATGTTCTGATATTCTTCACTGGTTTGTTTGTTTAAGGACAAACTTGGAGTTTATTTTCTCTCCAAGATGGACAGCACAAACAGAAAAACACAGGAGGTGTGTCTTTCACAAAACTAAAAAGTGTTTCTTAAACCCTAACCCAGTCTGAACTTGTTAATTTTTTAAAATTTCATATTTTCTGTCAGGTGGCCTGTCAGGGTTACAGTCATCTGCCCTGCCTGGGGGGTCTATTGGACAAAGCTGGGAATGTTGGGAGAGCCGAGGGCTGGACCAAACAGATTCACTGTCTTCTGGCCTCAGCCAATAGCCTTCTGGCTCAGATCTACCAAGGTTCAGAGACAGGTACGTTTAGATCAGGATTTTTTCTGCAGAGTCTGGCTTATCTCCTGCAGGACTGTCCACAAATGATCTGCTCTTACTTTGGCCTAATGAAGTTGTATGTAAACACTTAGGAAACCCTGCACACACAGCATAGTTTTAAGGTTTAGAAAAATAAATTAAGTAAGTAAAGTTTATTTATATAGTACCTTTCTTAGACATAAAATCACAAAGCGCTTCACATAAAATAAAATGAAATAAAAACAATACAGTAAATTTGTAAATTAAAACATCACCACAGCATTACATTCATACAAGAATACAAGTAGTAAAAAATAAAAAACACTTAGCTAAAAGCCTGCTTGTAAAATGTTTTCAGATATTCTTTAAAAGCATCAGTAGAATCAAGGCTGCATATAGGTTGGGGCAGTGCATTCCAGAGCTGAGGTGCAACTGCTTGGAAAGACCGATCCCCTCTAGATTTAAAATGTGTGCGGGGTACCACCAACAACAACTGACCTGATGAACTCAAACTGTGAGATGGTGTGTGATGCTGGATCAAATCTGAGATACGTATATGATGGGGTTTGACCATGTAAGGCTCTAAAACAGGGGTCTCAAACTCAACTTACCCGAGGGCCGCTGGAGGTAGAGTCTAGGTG
>NW_013953306.1:106887-110594 GCF_001266775.1 Austrofundulus limnaeus
TAGTTAGGGGTCTAACTATGCTGTCATTCACAGGCTTCTCTCATCGTTATAGGTGGGAGAACTTGAACTATTGGTGCTGACTAAATACTTTCTCTCCCCACTGTAGCAAACTTAATATAAGGAGCTAATATAGACAAAATCTTTGTTTGAGGGCAGAAGAAAGAATTTTGCTACAGAGGCAGATTGTTAACGTTAGTGACAGTAAAAGTTTAAAGTTGTCCCCATTGTCTCTGAAAGTGAAGCACTGCTGAATGTACAAGTTACTGTATGCTTTCTCCTGGTTGTTGTTGTTTTACAATATTATTTATGAATAATGTAGCCAATTTTTTTTACTTAAAATTTTGAAGACATCTTTTACCGCTCCTAGAGAACCATTGCTTACTTTCCTAGAGTGCTGAGTGTGAGTGAAGAAAGTGGAGATGGATGAAAGCCGTGTAACAAAATCCATGTAACAAAAATACATAAAAAGCAACAAGTCAAGTTTGGATTTGAATCAGTAACTACATTTTAAATCCAGTGAAAGCAAGAAAGTTAAATAAACTGGGCAATAATTTGGCTATTTAGTGATATTTCCACAGTTGTGGTCTTGACTGGTCTTGAAATGAAATTCCGAGTCCTCAAAGTCCGAGACCGAGACAAGACCGTGTACAAATGCTGTCGAGTCCGAGACAAGACCAAGACCATCAAAAAGTGGTCTTGAAACCGGTCTTAAGACTAAGACCGGTTTCAAGTACTACAACACTAGTGAGCATTATTTGCTCTTGGGGAAAAAAATGGGTGAAAAACACAGCAGGAATCATGAGGAGACGTGATGTCAGTCGGAAACTAAATTATATCTGTAAACTAACCATACAGGTTGAAACAGTGCAAGATGGTGCCATCAGTTTTATGTTTACAGTTCATCTTTTTAATGAGCTCTGAATAATCAGTTTTCTGTTCTGGTTCCCAGATGAAGCTATGCAGTATCAGGGTCCTGGCATGGAGCTAGCCTTTGATTATCTTGACCAAACGGATCCACTGCTGCTTCTGCAGCTCCAGCACAGATACACTGCTGTTTGCATGACAATCAAACACACACTCAGGTAAGACACACTTTACACACATTACTGCAAGAAAGGACTTCATCCTAACCTTCGGGCATAAAATACCATAAAACGCCTTAAAAAGTACACACAAATTAAAAGAAGTACTGCTTTTGAACCCTTTAAAGTAAATTCACAAGCTTGGGCTCTTTTTAAAGCGAATAACCTGAATTTTTAACTTCAGCAGTCATATTCTTTGTAACTGTAACTAGTATTTAGTATATTGAAGTAAAATACACAAAAATCAAGATATTTTTCTTCCTAGATTTTTATTTTTTAATTAATAAAGTGTCACAGAATATGAGGGGAACGAGATATTATCAAACAAATTTTACTGGGCTAAAATATTAATTCTCAACTGTTACCAGTTCAAATTTGGTAACAGTAGCATAAAATATGAATATTTGACACACAGTACAATCCAGCATGTCTCATTTGCATATTTGTACTCATTTACATATTCCAAACTGTACACTTGTGTAAAACGCTCTAATTTCAACACATTGACATCACTCAGGGCTCAAATTAAAGATATAACTCCCACAAAACACATTCTACCATCCATATTTACTCACAGCATGATTAAATTAAAAAATATATATTAATATTCGTAAATATTTACAGCAACACTGCACTTTCAGCCAAATTTCCACCAATATCCTGCCAAACCGCAAGAATAAACAATATATCCTTATATCTTTCAGAGCATTTAACATTCTACACAGCTTATAAATCCACCAGCAGCGAAAAAATATTTGTTTTTCACTTACATTTGATGCACATTTGTCCTCCAATATGTCCAAATTAGCGACTGAAAATGGCGACCGTAAGTCTTTTTATCCAAATAGTTATTTCTTCTGGCCACAAAAATAACTTTTCCATGTCTTGAAGCACTCGAAACACTTAATAACAAATATATTTTCATCTTATCAGCCTGTTTCGTCAGCTAACTGACCAGAAAACGGTGGAAAACAATGTTTTCCTGTGAGCCTTAGCTGCCTTCCTTAGCATAGTAACACTGCCTAAACATGGCAGCCTCCAATGTGTTTACATCTCCCATCACTAACAAAGTTCCCACCCCCTCTATTTATACATTAAATGAAAGGTACGGTGATTGGCTACACAGCTATAGGATCAGAACGAAGCTCTGAGCTGATTGGCCGATTTTACAGTCAATCAAAGCTAGAAAGACTGAAACCGGAAGTTTGTCACTATTGAGATATTATTGGCCCTAGACAGCCGAAACTTGAACCCAGTTTGTCAAATGAAGTGTCAATCGAAAGAGGAGGGCCTAGACGTCAAGTTTGATGCATTGCACACGGACACAGGCGGAACAAGAAACAGATATTATACTTGAAAATAAAACAAATACAAAACGGCACGCGGGCGTTCCGCTGAATGCTGAGCAACAATAATTACAGCTATAATACACCCCTGAACCAGAATATTCGGAGCCACTGGATGATTTTTTAATAAAACTTGCAGAAAGTAATAATTTCATGTACATTAATGTCTGACCTATCTTTTTGAACCGTGCTGCAAGTTGCTGCAAGTGACGGCATCAACATGTCCATCACAGCAAACTGACACAGTTGACAGCTGAGCTCAGTGTTTATCTGAGGTTTTATTGATGGTAGTTTTTTGTGTTTCATTGGCCATGCTAACCTATAATGCTCCTAAAACTTATAGCACACCTCGTTCATCTGAGCTGGTTGTTTTGATTTAAAGTTTGTAGGGGTGCAGGTTGCCTTCTGGCCTCATTAATGTACGACTAGAAGAAGATATGGACTAGAGAAACTGTGTTTCCTGTGAAATGTCAAGTGTGCATAGTTATTGCTGAAATATTTAGCTGAAAGCTGCTGTTTGAAAAGCTGAGAGAAGTATAAAAAGGTTTAGCTGAACAGAAGAATAGTTGAAAGGAACAAAAAGCAGACTTTCACAGACAGCTTTAACTGGATATACTACAAATACTAGAATGGGTTATAAGAAAGCCATTAGGTATCAAAGTATCAGGTTTACAATATTTTAAAAGAGTAAATGATTCAGCCTTTCTGTTGTTTTGTTTTTATTTATCAGAGCGGATCCTGCCTCAGCCGTCCATCTGCCAGTCAGACTGATTCTCAACCTGGTGTGTCGAGCACTCGCTGTCAACTCAAAGAGCATAGTGAGTGCACACACACACGAACAGATGTTCACTGTCATTCACTGGAACTGTATAAAAACATAAATGAATACTGAGATCTTCTTTTAGTAAAAAGAAGAAAAAAACATCTATAGTTTACTTTAAAATGCATCTATCTTCTATAATGTCTTCAAAGTGTAACTAACCCCCATGAAAGCTTTGGTTATTTCAACCTGGAGTTTAAAAAATTTCTAACTTTAGAGTTCAAATAAAATGCATCCTGAGTGGGTGAAGTTGGGTATGAGACTGGTGGTTATCTCAGGAGTGAAGATATAAACTGTCCAAAGTTGTAAAGGTACAAATTGGCAGAGGAACAACTTTATATTGTGTTTGTTTTTGTTTAAACTAACAAACATTGGGCCTCATGCAAGAACCGTTCGTACGCACAGATTTGTTCTTAAATTGTGCGTACGAGTGATTTAGGAGAATTTGTGGCATTCACC
>NW_013953306.1:110694-112141 GCF_001266775.1 Austrofundulus limnaeus
ATATTTATGTTTGTGGTTGTAATGTGACAAAATATGGAAAAGTTCAAGGGGTATGAATACTTTTGCAAACCACTGTATATAAAATATTGTTTAGGATAAATGTTTAGCTTTAAACCCTGATAAAATGCAGTTTACATCAAATGTATTGTTTCTAATCTCTCCATTTTGACTTTCTTGGTCAGAATCTAACAGCAGATGGAAGTTTGAGGTTGCTGATCCTTCCCAGTGTTCACATCAGCAGTTTGGAGGTGTTGTCAGAGCTCATTACAGAGTGAGTAAACACACAGGATGTCCTAATGGCTTCTAGGGCTGGTGAGAAAAAATCTGCTCTACAGAAATTAATGAGGATATATCCTGCAAAACCCTCTATTTCAGCTGGTAAATACATTTAGTTGTGGACTTGGAGTCCGTAGGAGGCAGAAAAGTTGAGTTTAGTCCCTGCTGGTGCTGCAGAGATGTCTTTATATTCTGTTTGAGTCAGATTTTGAACCTGTTCAGTTTTCTCTATTTTTCATGGTTTTTCTGAACTATGTTGTCAAAGTATTTGTGACACAACTGCTAAATAAGGTCTGGCCTTACCAACTACAATTTGCGGATCTTCCATCTTCTCTGGTTCTGGGTCAGATTCTGGTTCTGGCTCAGACTCTGGCTCCAACATGTAAGGCTGGATGGACAGGTCTTCTCTTGTTGACATCTTTTAATTCATTTGTAAATAAAAAGTTTCTGCTCAGCTGTATAGTATCAAACTAGAACTAGAATGAACCGCTTTAGAAGCTGGAGGGGGCGGGGCAGGAAGATCCTTGTTTGGATTTAAAGAGGCAGCATCAAAACGAGTTGATCTGAGACACATCTCAGAAAAGGGGCGGGGCTTACAATAAGGAAGAATTCAGAGCAAAGCATTGCAAATGAGTGATTTAAATGTGCAAAAGAAGGATGTCTCCTTCCAAGTTAACACTGTATATACTCAAGTGTCTTCAGACTGAAATGCAAAAGTTCATTTCAAAACAAAATCTTTGATCTAGAAATTGTTTAYTTTTAGGATAGGGCTGTTTGGGTTATGGGCAGCAAAGTATGTGTGTTCAATTCTAAGAATGTCTAATGTTCTGTGTTAAAGCTAGGATATAAATTTCCCCATCAAACATTTTTTAAGCCACTTCAGTAGAAAGCAGAACTGAATATTAGTTTCTTAGGTTATTCATCATCAGTGACTTTTTTCATAAAGACGAAAAAGAAAGAGAAGAAAAAAAAAAGTTAAATGTAATGGGAAAGAGTGATAGAGAGATCTGGCGGTGGCGGAGTGGTTAGGGGAGTTGTCCGGGAACCGGAAGGTCGCTGGTTCGGTCCCCCGTCCAGCCGTCTCAGTCGTTGTGTCCTTGGGCAAGACACTTCACCCACCTTGCCTACTGATGGTGGTCAGAGGGTCCGGTGGCGCCGATGCATGGCAGCC
>NW_013953306.1:112195-114265 GCF_001266775.1 Austrofundulus limnaeus
CACACACACACACACACACACACACACAGACACACACCCATATGCTTATACCATTCAATTAGTGTCCGAACAGAAAACCCAGGATTTAAACATGCATTTTGTTGTTGAAATCACATTCAGTATTTTTGTGGGCTTCTTTACAATACATAGTATATATTCAGATGTGTTTAAATCTGCCTTTATATTATTGTTTAATTTAACACTGTAGCCTAAAGCAGTGATAAAGTGAGACCCACAGATCACAACTCTCTGATCCCTAATTATTTTCATAAAATCTAACTAAAAAAAATCAACAACAAAACTTTAACTTGTTCGACAACTCCCCGCGTGGGACAATAAAGGCTGTTTCTATTCTATTCTGTTCTAACTTACCATTTGATGATAGCATTGATTAACAACAAGTCTGTTCTGACATTTTTTTCTTGCAGTGATTTTTTTCTTAATGCACTAGATGGATTCTGACATTGCAGGAGTGAATCTGTTCATATACCTTATTGTCCCTGTGTTGTGTTGCCTGTGTGTACTGCAGAGTACGTAGTGGGATGATACAGTATGCTGCTGTAATACAGAGGCTGTTCTCTCAAACTCTGACTGCTTGGACACCTCTACCTGACACCAGTGTAGGACAGCAGAGAGCTTACAGGTGAGTGACAGGAAGTGTGTGTAAAAGTCCAGGAGGAGATTGGTTTTTATGTCCACATTTATTTCTGTATGGAAAACAAAGAGTGGAAAAACCCTCGTTTTTCTAGACTCGGTTTGCTTTCTTAGATTTTCTAAGTTCTCAGATGAGCAAAGTGTTTTCCACGTTGATTTTATATACAGGAAATAAATAGTCATCTTGTTTACTAATGTTCATCATCAAGCTGCATGTTTAATCAATATATTGGTTTAAGTTTTTTACAGAGAACCTGTAGATGCATGCAGACTTGTACAGTTTTACTATTAGAAGTAAGATTCTTGCTAAAATACAGTACTAATCAGTATTTGCAGTAATCAATGAGTCTGTTGTTTTTAGATTAAAAAAAAAACGTCCTAGATTTACTCTCAAACTGAATGGTGAAACCTTTATTGTAGAACAATTCCTGAAGAATTTGTGATGGTGCCTTATGTCTTCAGCTGTGGCAGCCATGTTTAACTGGGTTGTCTGCAGCAGTAAACTATCACATACAGCTGGGGTTGAGAAGGATGGTTTTTGTGACGTGAGCTTTTAGGACAGTCTAAAAAGCAGCACTGTAAACATTATCCTGTTGGATTATTTGACCAGTTTTCTTTTTCTTGCAGCTCGGTGAGAGTATGTGTGTACAGGACCTTAGAACTGTGGGTCAAGGTTGTTGGATCTTGTGCTGGCATCCTTCAGGGAGCCTCCAGCCATGCAGGCCTCCTGTTTAACCACCTGCTGCTTGACATCACACCAGAAGCAGAATCTGTTAAGGTGAACCTTTACATTAAATATAAAAAAGTTTAAATATAAACCTAATCTAAAAAGGGGGAGGGGCTTACATTTAGTATTTACTGTTGCATTGCTTGTTTTCATTTGTTTCCACTCTCCAGCTGCGGACTGGTCTGTCAGTTGACGTGGTTCCTGGAGGGAAGCCGGGCCCTCGAAGGACCAAGCAGTTGGTCTTAGCAGAGACTGTGGGACCATCACTTCAGAGGAAAGGGGACCTTTTATCCAATCAGGATACATGTCTGTCAGCCCTCAGAGGTAAGGCACTTCCTCACTTTGTAAACAATCTTTTTCTGCTGTGTTTAGTTTTTATCTGTTGTTTTGTTCTGCTAGCTGCCTTCCACTGATTGGTTGTGTTTTCTTCTCAGCACTGAGACAGATCATACAGACCAGTGGGACATTGCTGAAGGACGAGATTCACAAGGTAAATGTTTACAGATTACTGAAAGCATTGACTTTATTTTTCAGGCATGCCATTTACAGGGCTTGCCCAGGTGCTTTGCCATCTTTGAGGATGCTTGAATTTAAATGTGATATTTTCAGGATTTAAAAAAGTCTTGACAAATGAACAAAGTGCCTAAAGCTCCACCTGAAACTGATCATCAGATTTCACTCTCTTAAGC
>NW_013953306.1:114299-116330 GCF_001266775.1 Austrofundulus limnaeus
GATATATATCGTATATCGCCATTCAACTTAAAAATATCGAGATATTATTTTTGGTTCATATCGCCCAGGAGATGTCAGCATCTTATCGAGGCTTTCCAGCGACAAGCCCCTTATACCTGGGAGTGGCTACGTGTGCAGCGATTTTGGGAAATGGTAGTCGCTGAGTTTAATACTTTCTTTTACTACTTCRTTGATTTTACTACTACTTTTACTTCCTGTTGTCTTCTTCGTCGTCTTTTTCGCCAGTAGAAACAGCTGGTTCTTGATCATGTGACTCCCGTGATGCAAAAAAAGTGTTTCCATTGCAGTTTTGCAAAATACATCAATTTCGATACGGCCGAAAAACCACCTCATCCTAGCGCAAAACCATTTTGTCGAAAAACGTAATTTTTTTCGAAATTAACATGTTTCCAATGAGCAATTTTTTTTTCGAAATTCTAATTTACGCATTTTCATGGTCAATGGAAACACAGCTTTAGTCTGCCCACCTGCGGGCATTTTGTGTAGCAGACATGTTTTAACTTGACAGTAAACTGAGACAATCGGTTTGTCTGAAGTCAAGAAAGGGCTGCTAACAGCTCGACTTCARGCAGAGCTACGTGAACATCATCCAGCATCTGTTGTAATAAACAGAAAGAAAACACGATTATATCTGTTCTTGTCAAATTTATGTAAATGTGTTAAAAAGTGAATGTTGACCATTCATACACGGGATTTTCCCCTCAGCTGCTGCACTCAGCTGCTTGTTCTGTGGATGTTTCATGTAGAGCAGTGACAATGGTACTTTAAGAAAGAGCAGAGTTTGGACTTTAATTTGACAGGCTACTTGTGTGGTTTGGAACATGTTGTTGGAATGGAATGACTGAATGATAATAAAACACTGAGATTTTGCATCAAACTCATGGAAGAGTCATACTCTGTACAATACAAGCTTATACATCAACACTCACAGACTTACCCTGTGATTCTATTTTATTTTTTTTTTGTGAGAAGCAGCAGAACGGTGCCTCAATGTAAGCCTCTCAACTTAACTCCTGTTTGGCAGGTCATGTTCTGCTGTGTTGAATTTCTTGCAGAGACTCCATGAAGTTGTGTTGCCACTTTGTGTACGTCTGCAACAGCAGCAGTCGAGTAGCATATCTGCATGTGACCCTGCAGGAGGCATCAGTGGACAGTACAGCAGTGCCCTTACACGACGAGAACTATACAGGTACCACCCAAAGGACTGAACTGACAAGAGCAATCTGTTTTTAGTTTTAGATTTTAAAACACGTTCATCTCACACAGGGGTCGACATAACCATTGTTTAGGTTGTCCGAGACAACCTATTTTCGTTTCGGACAACCAGATCCCACCTCCCAGTTGTCCAGTGGACAACCAAGTAAAAATCAGCAGGTGTTGGTCATTGTAAAAATGAATGGGAGGAAAAAAAACTTGTTAAAGCCATCTAGGGATTAAACTGAGGGTTCTTTCACCCAATAAAGAGAACCACAGTCAAAGTTTTACCCAATCAGAACAGAGCAGGGCGGGTCATGCTGTCTGACTGACACCACTGCCTTTTTTCTTTCTCTGTGGGTGGGGGGTCAGCTTCACTCAGTTCAGGAAACGCTGAGGGTTTTCCCGGGAGGTGTTCACCTGAGCTATTTTCCACCGAGGATTACGTCGTATTTTATATATATTATATTTCTAAAAGCTCCTCGCAGCATTTCTCCTGTAACACCGTGTGTTTACGAGCACAACAAAACCACGACAGATCTGACTGTTTTTGACTGTTTTTAAAGCGAGGGCTGAGAGGCAGTTTGACCACAGCCGCAGCACCTCTTCACGCGCACCGCGGCCCCCGACCGGCCCGGGACTTCAGAGTCCACAAGTCAACCCCTTCASATATTTACATGTACAATGAGCATCACAAATCAGTAATTTTAGCAAAAAATCAGTATTAATCACATGCGAGTCGGGTGTGCAAGCGGTGTGTGTGTGTGTGTGTGTGTGTGTGTGTGTGTGTGTGTGTGTGTGTGTGTGTGTGTGTGT
>NW_013953306.1:116340-118520 GCF_001266775.1 Austrofundulus limnaeus
GAACAATATAGGCTACCTATTAAATTACATTTTAATTGAGATTTTTTTTTTTTTTTTTTTTTTTTGGACAACCAAAATGTTTTGCGGACAACCAGATTTTGTCAACAGGTTGTTCGCTGGACAACCTGAAAAAAATTCTTTTGTCTACCYCTGTCACAAATTAAACTAGTCTTCCTCAGTTATATGAGCTCCGTTTGCTTTAGTACCGGTAATGTTTATCCATTCCTCTGGTTTCCTTTACTTCAACCGTGTCGCTCATGAACGTTGTTCAATAAAACACATGGAGGCCTTTTAATCTACCAAAGGACCTGTAAGAAACAGACTGTTTGATGCACAGCTTTAAATAAGTAGTGTTTTTGTGAATTTTCAGATTACTGCTGGCTTTGGTCCTGGTACCATCACCATGTTGGCCCCCTCCTCTGTCCTGCGCTGTGTCCATCCTCAGCAATGGACGCACTGAACGCAACCTGAAGGTAACAAAACTGGTGACAGCTGCTCTGAGTTAAAAGCCTGATACCGAACCTTGAAATACTGGTCCTTGAAATCCTTGAAAATTTGTGAATTTGAAAAAGAAAAACATCATTTTAATGACCTGAAAAGTTTTTGAAAACAGCCATAAGACACTCGTCCTTGAAAGTCCTTGAATGCAGTTTGAAATTCGTGGATTTCAGTCATCTGTAAAATTGAGGGGAAAAAACACAAACTTGTTTTTTGTTGCGATCTCATTAAATCCATCCAATCTAATGTTGATAGAGAAAAGTGCAATCTGTGCACCCCTAGTTAAAACCAGTTACAGAAGTTACTCAAACCTCTTGTTCTTTGGTGAGGATATTACACTTGATTTGTTGTAATCAAGTAAATGGTAAATGGACTGTACTTTATACAGCACCTTTCTATCCAACCAGGACACTCAAAGCTCTTCATGCAACAATCTGTGGCACAGATTGTAGAGTGAAGAGGACAGATTCTGTGTCCTCATTTATCCATTCACACAGCACTCTATGTCTCTACAAAGCTAAAATATACAATCAGCTATGGAGACTAATCAGTGCCAATCACATTCATACACTGATGGGACACACATCAGAGGCRTTAGAGGTGAAGTTTCTTGCCCAAGGACACAACAACTGAGACAGCTGGATGGGGGATCGAACAGGTGACCTTCCGGTTCCAGGACGACTCCCCTAACCACTCTGCCACAGCCTCACCAAGTACATTGTTCTGTACAGATTGTATGTCTTTTTCTGATTATAGGTGTTTTAGTCTGTAGAATAATCTCTGTTTTATGAATGTCACTGGTTCTGTGTTTCTCAGCTGCTTTGTTACTACATGGTAAATGGTCAAAATTTATGTAGAGCTTTATCTAGTCCCATCAGACCCCAAAGTGAGCAATCCAAGTTTCAGTTCTGATTTCAGATAAGGTTAACCTTAAATGCTAGTTGTACGTGTTCTATCTTCATAGTATACAGATTAATTCTTAGAACTTAGTAAARTGCTTTTCAAATGGCTGGCAGTGCATAATTTTGAGTAGCTTTTAAAAATAAAAAAATAAATTTCTGGTTGGGGATCAAGGTTATAATAGTTTTGGATTTTTTATTATAGTTTAGTTTTATTTTGTTTTGACTTTTTTCTTTTAATTCAGTTAGTTTTAATTAGCTTTTACAGTGGATTTGATAGTTTTTATTAGTTGTTATTATGGATGGGCGATATGTTATCGTGTGCGACATACCGTCAAAGACATTCACCATGGTAATAACTTGTCATCTCGCAATAAAAACATTAAATTCCCACCGCGTGCTGCCAGGCTTTACATGCCTCCCCACCAGGTGAAGCTTCGTTTGTTTACTCAGAGTGGACGTGGACGCACAGAGCATGTGCTAATTTAGTAAAGCTAAAAAGCTATCGTAATGACTCAACTAGGGCTGCCACAAACGATTATTTTTATAWYCGATTAATCACCGATTATTTTTTCGATTAGTCGACTAATCGGATCATATGTTAATTGAATATAAAACATACAGCTTATTGTGCCAGAATGCAGCTGCTATTGTATATAACCATGGTTAGATTTTAGCTATATGCTAACTAAAAATAATTGCTGTGGAAGACAAGTTCTGCTCTGCAGATATTGTACAGGTTTCTTTCATTTTCTTAAAATGATCCCACACTTTTGAGCTCTG
>NW_013953306.1:118561-122972 GCF_001266775.1 Austrofundulus limnaeus
ATATACATACAGTATATTTTAGGGGTATTAAACGCTAGAATTCTAAAATGGATCATTTGTGAATTATTTAAATATGCAAATTATCTGTTCCTCGAGGCACCACTAAATTTTTTATAGGAAAACTTCAGAAAAACTTTCTCTTAATATCTAATCTCTAAATATGAAGGTGTTTAATTCTTTCAGTTTAATGACGGCGTGAGACAAGGAAATACACGACAGACAAATTTGGAAATTCATCCGTGTATTATTTAAAATGAGGTTCAGAGGGAAATATATGCATTACAAATCATTTCTCAGACAAAAACACACTTATAATCAGTTCTGTAAACTTGATCAAGAAATGATGTAATTAATCTGGCATGATTACCATGTGAACAACTTTCTACAACAACTTTCTACACATATTTCAGTGAGACACCTCGCTATTCYTAAGCCTACCGCTAACAAAGAGGGAGCTCAAGGGAAAGAAGAATGAACATTGATTATACTCTGATCTGATTTAAATCTTTGAACACACCATCAGATTAATTAAGCAAGGTATTTCCTACCGGCAAAGTTTGTAGACGCCAGAATGGATACTTCTATGCTAATTGGGCTGGCACGTGAAGTCCAACCAGGTCTGTGACTTAGCTGTGTAGAAGTTCCCTGGTCATCTGGATTGCTGGGCTGCATTTACTGGAGATGTGGTCCAGCACACCGTGGCGGCTGCCTTCTTGCGGGCACACTGATGGTCGTCCGACTTGAATTAAATCAGCCTCATCGTTTTCAATCAATGTAAATCTACTTCCTGAAAGCACCTTCAGATTAAACTATAAAAAGGAAAAAGTTGGAAAAAAATGGCCTCTCCCTGGGATGGGGKAAAGCTGGAGCTGAAAAACTACTCTCCCCTCAAACGCTTCTTAGAACTCTCTGCATGGCAGAACAATGAAAATACTCCTTGTTCACAACGGAACTTCTCATTGGTTAAGACTTTCTGCGGTGGTCACATGACCTATCCAGACATGTAACAGAAGAGCAGAGTAGTAATTAATCAAAACCAGATCAAGTTACTTAAACAATGTCATGATTATCATAGTAATTAAATCAGAGTACCAAGGTATTGTTTTGACACTTCACAGATGCTTTTTTTTAGTTATAAACGGAAAACATGGGTGAAAAATAAAATATTTTCAGGGTTAATAGATAAAATGTTCAGAGGGTGGCGTTGCTGACCCACAGATAAATCTGATGGGAGTCTTTTGATGTTTTTGTCTCGTCTTGTTTAACATCATGTTTAACATCAGGGGCCCTTTGATGTCAAACAGGGTTTATTCCAGTCTTATTCTGAAAGAGGTGATAAACAAATTAACTGACGACAGGAAGTCTAGTCTTTGTTCTAAAGCCTAAGGGAGAAGTATCAGATGAATTAACAGGAGAAGTCATTATTCAAACTTTGAGATGTTGCAGGCAGGATGAAAAAGGTGGAGTTAACAGGAACAATAGTTTGACTGTCTCTTGAGAAGATATTCACGTTTCCGCTACAATATATATCGTCACTTACCGTTATCATGATAATTTTTTTAGTCCATATCGCCCATCCCTAGTTGTTATTGCATTTTAATGCTTAGTTTTAACTTAGTTTAGTTTTTATTAGCTCTAGTATTAGTTTTTTATATTTTGAATAAACATATTTGCCAATGCATGAAGCTTGAGGGGTTACTATGAGTTAAATAACCAGCAGCTATTTGGTCACTAGTTAAAGCAGTCCATTATAGCGACACCTTCCTAAAATAATTGTGTAACTCCATTTTGCCAACTAAGGACTTGGKTGATTATTTTAGGACGATGACAAAAGTTGTCTCCAAACTGCTGCTACCTGTTGCTTGTTTTTCATGGGAGCTACTGAAAGAAGCTAGAGTGTCAAGATAGTCRTAGTTAGCCGTGTTATGTGAGTTTGATTCATGCAGTTTTTCCCCTTGAGAATTATTCCACCTGTTTTATCACCTGTTTCCACTACAAGACACTTGCTTTGATTTTTCTCACACTTATATTCATAGAAATCCCAAAGTCGACGTTGTTGCTTTATACCAACTTATGTTGTCATTTAGCAGATGAGGACTGAGCAGTAGATTGTAAACAAGTGTTGTTACGGCCCACAGCTAATGTGGAACTACTCGACTTGAAAAATAAATTTAAAAAAGGCCCACACAGCTCAAAATAAATTGACAAACACTAAAACTAAGGATATTGTCTCTATAATTTCTGTTAGTTTTTGTTAGTTTTGTAAAAAAATGTATACAGTTTTAGTCACATACATATAATTTTTTTCATTTTATTACATTTTTTATTTGTTTTAGTTAACTAAAATGTTTTTAAAATTTCAGTTTTGGTTATTTAGTTAGTTTTAGTTACCTATAATAACCCTGCTGTTCAGTTGTCAGTAATCTTTTTGTTTCCTCCTCTCAGGTTTCTACATTCTGTGCTGAAGCTCTGACTGTCTGTAACTCCATAGTCCATTCACGGAGTCCCTCTATTGCCCTCCCTTTACCCCCACTCGCCCTGAAACCTACCACCACACCTTCGGTCCTTTCATGTCAGGGTCCTGGTCCCAGGTTAACGTTGCCAACATTACTCGGCGGCCCTGCCCCCAGTCCCTCCTTCCCCACCCGTCATACCCTCAGCATGGGCACCACTTCTCTGTTGGGCTCCTTGGAAAACCATCTCTCCCTGATCCCAGGGATGCCAAGTCAGGCCTCGGCTCCGGGAGATCTGATGCTGTCCCCGCAGACGCAGCATCAGTCGGACCCCGTTGCGCCCCCAGAAGGCCAGCGATCTGTGTTTGTTCGCTATGACAAAGAGGAAGCAGAAGACGTGGAGATATCTCTTGCAAGTGACTCAGATGACAGCGTGGTCATTGTTCCTCCAGGGATGCTGAACACTGAAAACCAGCAAAACGACTTGGCAGCAAACTCCCAGAACGTGCTCTCCTCTGCAGCAGGCAGCACGGGGGTCTCACTGCCGGGGGCAGACTCCGTCAGCATGGTTCCCACCACAGCAGCATCGACGACAGTAGATGTAGCCTCTTTGCCCAATGACCTGGCCACGTCCTCCAGCACCCCCATCAACTCCTTCCCTCCCTCCAGCGCCTCAGTGGTCTCCCTGGTTCCGTCTTTGAACTCCAGCTCGTTTTCGGCCCTGCCCGGTGGCGGTCAGGGGGACTCGGGGGCCGGCAAACCTGGCCTGCAGCAGATGCTGATGCAGCCCTCTGCTGCAGGCCAGCCCGGTTCTGTCACTCTGCCGCTCCAGATGCACCAGCTGCAGAACCAGCTGACCCAGCAGGGCCGCCACCTCCACCAGCACCCACCTGCACCCACCAGTAACGAAGAGTCGGCCGTCATCAACATCAACAGCACTGATGAGGAGGAGGATGAGGACGAGGAGGAGGACATGGACGATGAGGAGGAGTTGGAGGACGAGGAGGATGGGATTGATGAGGACGACGAAGAGGAAGAGGGGAGTGAAGAATTCTATGACGGGGAGGAGTATGAGGAGTTTGAAGAGGAAGAGGGTGAAGAGCTTGAGGAAGAGGAGGAGGAGGAGGATGAAGATGGAGATATCCCACCTCTAGACGGATCAGAGGACAAGTCTGAGGAGATTAGCATGGAGGACGACAAAGTGCTTCAGGCAGCCATGGAGGACGGAGAGGTGGAGTCATACAGTGTGGAGGGAGAAGCAGGAGGAGGGATAGAGGAGCTGCAAACCAGCAGGACATTATTCAGAGGAGACAGGATGAAGATACAGGAGGTGGAGAGCATTGGAGTTCTGGAAGAAGCAAGGGAGGCAGAGCGAGAGGAGGATGAGAGCGAGCGCATGGATGATCCCACCATGCCTCAGATCCTGTGCGTCACCGGTGGAGCCCCGGAAGACAGGTCGGAGAGCGCCGAGGAAAGTGGAGGAGGAATAGGAGGCCTTCAGGAGGAAGTGAGCCTGTGGGAGCAAGGTGCCAAGGGAGAGGAGGTGGCACCTCCCTGTGAGGAGCACACAGCCAGTCAGAGTCAGCAGGTAGATGCAGAGCATCAGCACTCATTCTGACCACATCACTTTCTGTGTCCATTTCATTTTTTATTAATTTTTAATAGTTAATGCTTTTTTTTTCTGTCTATTTTATTTATTTTTAAAATACCTTTTTATTTTCTCTTTTTGAAAATATTTGGAATTTCAAGGACTCTTTAGTTTTTTTTTCTTATGGATCTAATTGAACATCACTGTGATTACTAGGGATGCACAGTAACTTATTTTAAGGACCGATATCGATAACTTTCTCCTAACGGCCGATAACATGCCAGGAAATAAGACAAGTCAAAAATGGGTAAGATCATAACATAAATAAACAAGAACAAAATCAAATGACACTGTAAATTATATTATTTGA
>NW_013953306.1:123972-126643 GCF_001266775.1 Austrofundulus limnaeus
TAAACCCCATGGCTAGCGATGGTAAACCCCGTGGTTAACGATGGTAAACCCCATGGCTAGCGATGGTAAACCCCGTGGTTAACGATGGTAAACCCCATGGCTAGCGATGGTAAACCCCGTGGTTAACGATGGTAAACCCCATGGCTAGCGATGGTAAACCCCGTGGCTAACCAGGTGATAAAAGCTTTGGTCTTTAGCGAGGGTGAACGGCTGCTTGTCAAGCTCTGTCGTTTCTATCGTTAAAGCGCTTAAGATTTGCGTCCTCTCTGGCAATTTGTTTGGATTTGTCAAAAGCCTCAGCAGTGATTTAAGTCCTGATGAGTTCTTGAATGCTAACTTGTTCTTGTTAGCATTTTAGCAGACGAACTTCAGTTCAGTTCAGTACCTTTATTGTCCCCCCCATGAAGGGAAATTTGATTTGCAGCCAAGCATTTCCAACAGAACTTTGTGCTGCATTCAGGAGCTAACGGACATTACATGTTACATTACATTTTTTTTTCGCTCTCGGAGGAGTAAGTCGCTTTTTCCTTCTCTCCTGCCCTTTCTTATCTTCCCTGCTTTGCTGCTTGGAGCCTTCTCTACGTTTTCGTCAGAAACCAGAAATTATGGATATTTTTATTTTTATGGATTTGGGTAGCTGGTCTCTTAATAAATTTTTTTGGAACAAAGTTTTTTCTCTTCCATGGGAGGACATGTTAGAGGTGGGACCTCTGTTCTTTTCTGTTCTGGTTATATATCTGGAATCCGATCACTGGATTCTACAGATTGTCTTGGTGGTCTCCTGGTGTTCTACAAAACAACGTCGGTGGCTGTTCATCTCCAGGMTGCCTGACCAATTTGATGGATGGCCGTATTCCATCAGAACTCGGACATTTGCCTTGAGCAAGCTGGACTTGGTCTGCAAGCGGTTCTGCTGAGGGTCGCGGGCCGGTTGTGGTCCCTGGACTTGCTGGCCAGATGGAATTGATCTTGGAGAAAGCTGATATATCGGCTGGGCGGAATTTGTCCACACCATTTTTTCTGATTGGATTCGCCACCTTGGATGTACCAGCAGACATTAAAGCAGATGGAAAATTGTTGTTGTCTGCTTGGCTCTTCTGTTCCCAAAACAACTGATTACAGATTCAGCTCTCCGCTACAACGGCCTTGAACTGTTGGACTAAATTCTTCCTGGATGTATACATCGACTGAGGGTCTGCCCCCCCCCCCACACCCGTCTGGTCTGGTTCCTGGAGCAAGCTGAGGGCCACACAGAATGAACAGTTAACATCCATATTCTGGACTATGGCTGCGCAGGTTTTGGGGACTTGATTCTTCGGGCTCATTCTTCAGATATTCACACAAGCATACAACACTCATGGTTTCAGATACACGCCCCTCTAAACTCACTCTTCTGGCTAATAAATCTGCTCTATGCGGAGGTTTTTTTTATAAACACCATAGTGTGTCACATTGTTGATATAATATGATGTTTTTGTTTTTGGGAGTAGTTGTTCTGATGTTTATAATTATAAAGTTTGTGTGTAACTTACAGGGTTAATTGGTAAAATAATATAAATAATTATTAAAATGACTGGTTGTTTTTCAGCACAAAGTATTCTAATTATTTTTCTAGTGAGAAAGTTGTTTTTTTCTATGCCACTTGAACGTTGCGCGGGTCGTGTCGGACGGGAAGCGGCTTGACCAAAAAAAGATAAAAATAAACGCATTCTCATCGCCGTGCTGGCAAGCATGTACATATATTATTGGTTCTGTTTGTTATGATATCGGACCGATAAATATGATGTCATAATTCCCTGATATCGGGCCAATAACTATCGTGCACTCCTAGTGGTTACTGCTGCTCAGATTTTAATCCTAATAACTATAAGCTTTACAGATATAGGATGTGCTGTTTTGTCCTGATTCATCAGAGTTTAATGAAGTGGATGTAAATCTCCATGTTTGTTGGACACAACAGGAGTCTGCAGCTGAAAATGAGGAAGGCATTGAGAGAGATGAGCAGCTGTCCAGTCATCAGGAGGAGGAGCCAGCAGCTGCTGAAGGAGAGGACACAGCAGCAGGAGCTGAGGACACCTCAGCTGGTGAGAAGGTTGAAGAGCAGGAGCAGACTGACGTAGATCAAGGAAACATTACGGAAGCAGAACAAGTGACAGAAGAAGAAACGGTTGCCGAGGAAAGAAAAGAAGATGGAGAGGAGAGCGATGGAAAGGAGGAGAAAGGACTGAAGAGAAAGAGAGAGGATGACAACACAGTGGATGAAGATGGGCAAAACACTGAGAAGAAAATGGTAAATACTGTGTATTTGCTAAATACTAAAATAAGACCTTAAAGGGTTAATTTGTTCATTTTAAAGTAAAGTTACATGAGTTACAGTATAAATTGTGGTGACATCAGTGTACAGATAGGAAGAGGTCCTACAGACATGAGGCTCATCCTCCAGACCTGGTCTCCTCAGGTCTTCCTAAAGCCTCCAAACCAGGGGCCTCATGTATCAATGGTGCGTTCGCACAAAAACATTGCGTACGCCATTTTCCACTCAAAAAACTGGATGTATCAAAACTGAAATGAACGTGGAAATGTGCGCAGCCCCACGCCAACTCCAGGGCTGGTGTCACACATTTCTGTGGTTCTGGTTCCATTGGCGACACTTAGAGGTGATTCTGAGAAA
>NW_013953306.1:127643-132174 GCF_001266775.1 Austrofundulus limnaeus
TGATTTGCAAATCATTTTACACAATATTTAAAGATGTTCAAAGCTGAGGTATGATTCAGATATTCTTTTGACAACTGTTCTTTTAATAGAAAAATTAATCAACTCTACCTAATCAATATTCTTTCAAACTGAAAATAAATGTGTATAAAAAGTATGAAAGCTCAACAGTTTAATGTTGAGTTTGTCAGAGCTTTTGTTTTTGCTCTAAATGTTGCTTTGGTGTGGTGGGGTCCTAATTATTTTAATTTCACATGTAATTGATATTTTATAAATGATATTTTATCACTAGTTGTTTTAAACCTCTGATCTCATCTTTAAATCAGATTTGAACCTTTTGGATATGCTGTTTGAGAACCTTTAATCTGTTCCAGTAAAATACTTTGAAGTTTGTGATTGTAAAGTGACAAAAAGTGAAGGTACTGTATGTTATTTTCAGAGACTGTAAAGCTGATTTGTTTAATCCTTTCAGAAAGTCAGTGTCTAACAGCAGTTGTGTGTTCTGCAGATGGAAGAGGAAGCCATGGCCTCCATGCTAGCAGATTTTAATCCCTGCCCACCTGATGATGAAGATGATGGCTCAGGACTAAACCGCTCCAGCACATCTCCACCTGAAGGGATGTGATTAGACTCACCATGACAAACGATGGAAAACTAACATGATCTATATTCTCCATGTTGAGTTACCTCATAAACTCATTAGTAATAATTCTGAACATTGGTTAAAACCTGGCTTATTTCATTGGTCAACCAGTTTAAACCAGTTTAAACCATGATTAAACCATTGGTGAACTCACCAATGGTTTAATCATGTTGGACATGTAGATGTGGAGTTGGACTGGGCTCCTTGAGTTTTTTGTCCTCACAAYCCAGTAAAGTGAAATAAGCAGCAACACTTTTCCTTAACATGGTGAGCTTCCTGAAAACCTTCAACTTCTTTTCTTGGTTCAGTTAGATGTCCACTTATGTGGAATGTGAATGCATCTTTATTGGTCTTTTGTTTTGTTATCAGTCATGAGCTTTCTTATTAAAACGAGTCAATATGCAGGCATGAGTAATGAGATTTATTTTCTGACAGCAACAATAGCTCCCTGCCACAGAAAGAAGGCTGCGGACAATAAGGTTTTACCATACCTGTCTGTGTAGATCAGGGCTTTGCAACCTTTACGATCAAAAGAGCCATTTAAGCTACTTGACGCGCTAATAAAATGTGTCCAGAGCCGCAAAGCAAGCTACAACTGTAATTATCAACTGATGGTCTGTGGGCCTTTTTGAGGCCTTTTTGGGAACTTTTACGGCCAGTGGAGGTGACATAAAACTAAAAAGTATATTGTGAATTTTATTACTTATTGTTATTTTTATACATCAGGACAAATGATATACAGTACTATATTCATTTAAACAAGAAAAATACCAAGTTTATACCAAATTTCATAAAAACTAGTACAACTGAACTTTTCAGGTTTTTATTTTTATTTTTTATTTATTTATTTTTTCAAAAAAAAATTTAAGTAGTCTTAATTCTTTAAAGGTAAGTCTGGTCGATTTAAAAGATCTTAGAAAGCAATTGGATTAAGTACACAACATGATAGCATGAGCTAATCAACACGTTTTACTTTTTGAAGTAGTAGTATCGATCACAAATTTGCATACAAATTGATTTCTGTTGTGGGTATAAAAACAAACAAAAAATATTACTGTTATGTTTGGCCACATTTTCAAAGAGCCACATGTGGCCCTCAGAGCCGCAGGTTGCAGACCCCTGTACTAGATGAATTCAACTTAAAGTAGTCAGTGAATGGACATCTACAAATAATTAACTTTTTGAGTCACCCATTGCAAAATGGCTACCACAGCTAATCAACAGCAATCACAAAAAGAACTAGAATTCTCAGGATTTTATAGATCCACTGCAATAACCTGCAATCTAAAATGATGTTATAAATTCTAGGTTATAGTCTGAATCTTCTCAAATTAAGTGAAATAATCTGCCAGTGCAGTAAGACAATTACACTTTGTAGACTTCTTTAAATAAGGGAAATTTCCAGGCTAAAAAGATTAATTATTAACAGCAACTTTCAAGTTAGAAGCTAGCTTTTGAGGCCATGATAACATGATGTTACCTTGTTACAACCTGCATCCAAGTAATATTCAGGAGCGATGCTCTACTGCTCATGATAATGCCTCATCTAAATCTCTCGTTGGACCAAAGAAGCATTTTTTATCAAATAACACTGGAGTTTTATTAACACATAATTATTCTGGACAGTTGAGCAAAAAAAACAGCTGGTATTACGATCAGATACGTCACACATCATTTGTTCCTTTTCACATAGACACTCATAAAATCCCTGATTAAAAATGGTGGAATCACTGGCCTCGGAGGATCAATTATTTAATTTGGTAGAAAAAAAGCAGATCACAGACATGGTACAAAACTAAAGTCATTTCAAATGACAACTTCCGGGCTTTAGGAAACACTACAAGAAATCAAGAAAAAAAGTGTCAGTCAGTAACAGTTATTTTTTTAGCCAAGAAGAGGGAAAAAATGATGGAATCACCCAGTAAATTTTACTTCCCAAAACTAACACCTGCATCAGATTAGATCTGCTTGTTAATCTGCATCCAGAAAGGAGTGATCACAGCTTGTTGCACCAAGTGGACTGACATGTATCATGGCTTCAACACCTGAGATGTCAATTGAAACAAAGGAGAGGATTATCAAACTCTTAAAAGAGGGTAAAACATCACGCAATGTTGCAAAAGATGTGGGCTGTTCACAGTCAACTGTTTCTAAAATCTGGACCAAATATAAACAGCATGGGAATGTTGTTAAAGGCAAACATACTGGTAGACCAAGGAAGACATCAAAGCATCAGGACAGAAAACTTAATGTCTCCAAAACAGAAAAYGCACAACAAAACAAATGAGGAATGAATGGGAGGAAACTGGAGTCCACRTCTGTGACCGAACTGTAAGAAACCGCCTAAAGGAAATGGGATTTATATACAGAAAAACTAAATGAAAACCATTAACATAAACAGRAGAAAAAAAAAAGGTTACAATGGGCTAAGGAGAGGCAATCGTGGACAGTGGATGATTGGATGAAAGTTATCTTCAGTGATGAGTCAAGAATCTGCATTGGACAAGGTGATGATGCTGGAACTGTTGATTGGTGTCGTTCCAACTGATTGATGGATTTATTTAAACAGGAAAAGATTAATAGAAATCAAGCCTGACTCAGCATAATTRCTGTTTTACAGCAGGTTSCTGTTCTGCAGAACATAAAACACTCAGAAATCCAACATCACAACACATTATTATACAATATAAGCACAAAAACAAGCATACCAAATTTCAAAAAGGCAGCATTTGCATAAAAGGATACCTAAATATGATCACAAAAAAGGTGTCCAGCAGATGGCAGACGAGTCTTTTTAAAGGGCTGGAGTGTTGAAATGAACTTTATGCTTTGAGGAATGTCATTCCATGCTTTAGTATAAACAGAAAAATGACCTCTGGCCGTAACAGTTTTTAAAAGTTGGTAATATCAGTTGTCCTTTTGTAACAGATCTAGTTAAACGACCACTTCCAGAATTTTATATATATATACACTTTATAAATTGATGAAATCAATGAGATTTCTATAGATGGCTGCCTGTATAGAACATGCAAATATCCACAGTCATTGATCTTATGGGGCTGCATGTCAGGAAAAGGCATTGGGGAGGTAACTGTCATTACATCTTCAATAAATACACAAACTTACATTGATATTTTGGACACTTTTCTTATCCCACCAATTGAACAGATGTTTGGGGATGATGAAATCATTTTTCAAGATTTTAATGCATCCTGCCATAGAGCAACAACTCTGAAAACCTTCCTTGAAAAAAGACACAGAAGGTCAATGTCATGGCCTGCAAATAGTCTGGATCTCAACCCAATTGAAAATCTTTGGTGGAAGTTGAAGAAAATGGTCCATGACAAGACTCCAACCTGCAAAGCTGACCTGGCAGCAGCAGTCAGAGGAAGTTGGARCCAGATTGATGAAGAGTGTTTGTCACTCATTAAGTCACCACGTTTTTCTTTTAGTGTTTCTTAAAGCCAGAAAGTTGCCATTTGAAATGACTTTAGTTTTGTGTCATGTCTGTTATCTGCTTTTTTCTACAAGATTAATGATAATGATGATGATGCATTTATTGTCATTGTACTGATCACAACAAAATTACATTTAAGAACACCCCGTTCAAGAGACACACAAGACAAACATGGGGGAACAGGTGATCAGGTCATTTGGCAACCAGCAGGGGTCGTGCTACCTTTAAAAAGCTTGGACAAACACAATAGGAGAGATGAATTTTAAAAAGTTGCTCTGATCTTATGTTTACTTAGCCTGGTAAAAACCAGACCCTTGTCCTTCACTTTGCTTCGTACGAGGAAGGGAAACTAGAATTGAGCAGAACTGTGTAGGAAGGC
Organism: Austrofundulus limnaeus; assembly: GCF_001266775.1. Taxonomy (NCBI): domain Eukaryota; kingdom Metazoa; phylum Chordata; class Actinopteri; order Cyprinodontiformes; family Rivulidae; genus Austrofundulus; species Austrofundulus limnaeus. The sequence continues at coordinate 132,120 of NW_013953306.1, forward strand.
GAGGGCCAGGCTAATGTTTACTCAATCACAGAATCATATGCACAAAAAAACCACT
>NW_013953307.1:0-1795 GCF_001266775.1 Austrofundulus limnaeus
CTCTTTACTTTTAACTGTCTTTACAGCTGCTTCTGTGGGAGATTCTCTGGGCTTAGAGTGGCTCTGAGCAGATGTCGGGGCTGCCTGGCATTCTGTTTGGAGCTCTTGTACTTTGGGAATCTTAGCTACAGTGAACCTTTTTCGTTTCTCCAATCTTTCACTTTCTAGCTTTGAAGCTTCATTGACTTTCTCNACAAATCTCAGTAAATGGACTTCTTGTTTCTGATCAAGAAAAAAATTGCTAACTTATTTAATGAATATTTTATTTCTTCAGTAAGGACATCATTACCGGGACAAGCTAATAGTTTAAAGTTATTTAAATATCCTGACACTTCAAAGCAATTTTCATTTTCTGAAATTTCACAGAGTGATGTTTTGAATACACTCCAATCTCTAAATGGCTCACATGCGTTTGACAAATATAAGATAAATATGGATTTCCTGAAAATGCATACTAACACTTTTTTTATCATTGTTTCATCATTTTCTTAATTTATGTATTGTGCAGTCTATTTTCCCTGATGCCTGGAAGTTTGCTCAGATTACTCCCATTTTTTAATCTGGTGATCCAACAGAAGTTTCAAACTATCGYCCAATTTCTGTTCTTCCTATTTTTTCTAAGTTACTTGAAAAATGTTATTTAATCAACTACTTCAGCATCTAGAAGCTAATAATATGCTAAGCAATAGCCAACATGGTTTCCGCACATCAAGATCAACCATGTCTGCAGTAATTGTATTCATTGAACAAATATGTGCTGCTTTGAACAAAGGTCAAGTAACTGGTGCTGTATATATTGATTTTCGTAAAGCGTTTGACACAGTTGATCATTATACTCTCTTACAAAAGTTGATTTCTTTTCAACTTTCATCATCTGCAATACAAATGTTTTCCTCTTATTTGACTGATAGGTATCAGGCTGTGAAACATGGAAGCTCTGTGTCCGGGTCTCTGCCCTGTTCCGTGGGAGTTCCGCAGGGTAGCATACTGGGCCCATTGCTTTTCCTATTATACATAAATGACCTTCCAAAAATATTGAAGTATTCAAATATTTTAATGTATGCTGATGATACTGTTCTTTTTTTTGTCTGATTTCAATATTGAATCTGTTAATATTCAGTTACAAGCAGATTTTCAGACATTTCAGGGTTGGCTTCAAGATAATCTTTTGTCAGTTAATGTTAAAAAAACTGTGTGCATGTATTTTTCCTCACCCAGGAGACATTTCAATATAACAAATCAACTCACTTTTTTAAACAAACCCTTTGATATTGTCACTACCTACAAATATCTTGGAATTACTTTGGATTCTCATTTGACATATCGTGATCATGAACAAGTCTTAACCACTAAGTTGAAACAGAAATTGTAAGTTTATTCAAAAATTAGATCCAYTCTGACATCTTCTGTTTCAAATATCTATCTTCATGCCATTATACTCTCAACCATGTCGTACTGTTTACCTGTTTGGTCTCTTACAACAAATGAAATCTTAGAACCCATAGTTAGGCTCTACAACAGGGCCTACAAAATTCATAAAAAACTTCCTGGTTGGACTCATCACTGTACAGTTCTTTCACCGTCTGATGCCTTGACTTTTCAGAATTATGTTTTGTATAGTGGTATTAATTTATATTTTCAGATCTTCCAAGGTGCCAATTATGGAACTCTCTGTGCATTGTTGCCCAAATCAAATTCTGGAAGTGGTCATTCAACTAGATCTGTTACAAAAGGACAATTGATATTACCAACTTTTAAAAACTGTTACGGCCAGGGGTCTTTCTTCTATGTTTAG
>NW_013953307.1:4597-6156 GCF_001266775.1 Austrofundulus limnaeus
CAGTAGGTGGCTGTAATGCACCTTAACGTTGTTTGCCAACCGCCAAAAAATAACTAAGAAGAAGAAGAAGAACTCCTACGTACGTTCATTGTTTGTTTTGGTTTAGTTCTTGTCTTATGCTCCACGTTTGCCTCGCCTTATTTTATTTGTATTGTAGTTTTGTTTTGCTGCCATGCCAGCTCTTTTTCTTTAACAAAAATTTTTATTATTTGGAGTTCTGCCTGCTTGCCTGCATTTGGGTCCATCCTGCAACCAAGCGTGTCAGAATGAACGGACCAACCAAGGACCCAGCAGGAAGGGTCTTCGCCACGTCCATGCTCCAATTATGGAGGAGCTGGTCCCAATCTTGTCGCTGGAGGAGCTTGAGGTAATGCACCCGCTGATCAGTGGAGCTCTGCTGATGTTAGGGTGGTCCCTCTCTCCTGCCACCCGCCTCCAGCTCAATCAACGGATCGTGAACATCCTCTTAGAATGCCCTGATCTGCCGCAGCTGCCCGGCCATCTACGTCTCCTCATTTTTGTTCGTGGGGGTGTTTTTCCGAGCTGGCGAGTTCCAGCTTAACCGTTTCACCTACCTTCAAAATCTCCATGTCTGCCACGGCGCCAGGTCTCGTCACGTCAGCCGTAGCACCAGGTCTCGTTACATCTGCTGCAGTCCCTGTGACCTCCACGTCATCTCCAGCCGAGCCGGTGGGTTCCTGCTCTGTCAAGCCTTCTGTTTCCTGCACCCCTTGGGAGGAGACCACATCCTCTGCCCCCCTCAGCCTCATCTTGCYGCCGTCGGAGGAGGAAAGCAGCTGAGGCCTCAGGGCATGTTTCARCTGMCCCACCTCCCTGCTTCATCAGCTCATCGAGGTGTTTCAGCACCTCTAGAAGGTTAGGAAGCTGCAGCATCAGAGAGGTCCATCTCGGTTGCTACAGCGTCTGGTTTTGTACCGCCTTCATTATCTTCATCTGCTCCTGCTTCAGCTTCATCTGTTCCATCTTCATCGTCATCTGGTCCTACTCCTGGGTCTGAGTCTTCAGAGACCCGGCCTTCAGAGACCCAGCCTTCAGAATGTCCTGAGTGTGCAGAGTATGAGTGTCCAGAGTTCCAGTCATCTGAGTGTCCAGAGTTCCAGTCGTCAGATTGAGTATTCTGAATCTGACTACTCAGGGTCAGAACCAGAGTATGATCCAGATTATGATCATGAAAACGACCCCTTCTGTCCAGAGTACTATAACTCACCAACACCAGTTCCAGTCCTTGCTTTYATGTCTGAAGTCTTCGAGTCAATAGTTCCAGTCTCAGATCCAGTCTCTACACCATTAGTTCCTGTTCCAGTCTCTACATCAGGGGTACCCAACCTTTTTTGAACCAAGATCTGCTTTTGAAGTTGGCAGTTTGCCGAGATCTACTTGTCCAGTCTCAGTATCAAAAAACATTATGTTCATCTCCCTACTCCTCACTTCTTATTAAAGTTAATAAAACAGAATGTAATCTGTTGCTAAAGTTTTATTTAATTGAAAGTATTTAAAACAAAATTATCTTCTTAACCATCTACTTACCTACAAAAAAG
>NW_013953307.1:6803-9165 GCF_001266775.1 Austrofundulus limnaeus
CACACACACACACACACACACACACACACACACACACACAAACACACACACACACACACTCGGTAGAGAAAATGAAGGGCACACCCAAAGTGCAAAATAAATAACAAACACAAAGGTGCCAGTCATCGCATAAGACACTAGTCTGGTCTAAAGTGTAAAAAAAAAATACATACAGACACATTGTGACAAGTCTATAGGAGACAACTTTTTATGCAAGCTATATAAAAATAAATGTACGTCTACCTTAGTGGGACTTCTGACACTGGGAGGAGGAGGCCAGGGTCTCATAGGCGGGCAGAATGAGGGCGATGAGAGAGTCGCTGGCAGGTCTCCAGATGATCATTAGTCATTGTAGATCTGTTCTTGGACTTGATGATTTTCATGTGAGAGAAAGCTGACTCATACAGGTAGATCCAAAAAGTACTGTCAAGTTCAAAGCACATGTTCTGATGTTGGGACATTTTTCCTCTGACAGCAGACTCCGATCTCTCCATCCATGCCACTTGTTGCTCTGGATTTGATCCTAATGTCATTTTTGCAGAGTCAAAACCTCATTTTCAACCCCAGAGCAGTCCAGCAGAAACACGGACACCAATTTGGACACGTCAGTTCCATCCTGGACAACTGCACGTCTTTATAGCAGCCACAATCTCACTTTTATTTTTAAAATCACGAAAAAGCACGTCTGCAGTGTCAAACAGTTCTTTCATAACTTCTCCATCGCTGAAAGACGTTTTGTATTGAGCCAGCATGCAGCTAACCCGGTATGAGGATATCGTAGCAGCCTTAACCGCTTTGGTGTTGGAACGAGTGAAGCTCCAGAACATTCTGAGCTCAGTTTAGGAGGGAAATTCACCTCGTAGCATTTGTGCATTGTTTTGAAAGAAATGCCGTTCTACGTTATCATTTTTAGACTACAGTGCTAAAGGAAGTATATGGTTGTACTGACTCCTGTGTCTCATTGCAGGAGGCTTTCTTTTCTAGAAAGCAGCAGGAGGGTGAAACTCTTTAAGAGTTTTCCCTTGCATTAATGGGCTTAATGGCAAAAGTTAAAGTATCTGTACCCACCAGCAATGCTGATGTATTGTTGAGAGACCAGGTGTTTTAAGCATGAATGTAATTCAAAGATGCTATCATGAGCTCTTTGTGCAGCACGGTGCAGCATTGTTTAACCAGGACATTGTGCCACATGCCTCTCATTAAATTTGACCTACATTGCAGAAGTGCCACCAGACAAGGTTACAGGGCTGCTCAGATTTTGGGGGAAATGTAAAGATGCGGGGTCGTGCAGCATGCAGGGTCCCGGGTGGGGCAATGAAACTTGTTGCCACTACATGCACTGATCAATTTTAACACACTGGACTGTTTGAGCCCCTTGAATCAGGTCTGCCTGGGGGTTTGCTTGCTTCTCCTGCCCTTGTCTGTGTAATGCGAGGTGCAGCCTACCAATTTTTAATGTAAGCTCCACAGGTATCTTGCTTTAACCATGTTTTGTTGTCAGTACTTTGCATCATGTTAATGTTATCAGTCTGCCTGCCAGTGTTACAGGTAGGACTGGGATGGCAGCTTGGGTGATAACTACTGCTCTTAAGCCCCATCTCCACTTGCGCGCTTGTACGCAGTTTGGCTCAGTCTCGGCCAAGTGCATCTCCATTAGGTTCCAAGCGCGCTTAACTGCGCACAACGGCTCTGTTTCAGAACCTCCTCGCTGGTGGTTCTAAGTGGGTAGAAGCAAGTACAACACGCTTACTTTTTTGACGTCAGCAGAATTCTGCCTGTGTAATAGCTCTGAGATTAATTGACCGAGGAAAGGTATTACACCTTCTTATCAGTGGTGGGCAGCGCTAATCAAAAAGTTAGCTCCACAATTTCTAAAGCACTTATGAAAATATTTAGGTCCATAAATTCAAAAACGCTTATATCCTAGAAAAATTAGCGGAAGCAAATTTTAAAGCACATGTTCAATTTGACACTTACTAACTGACAATTCATGTACAATATGCACAATACTGCCAATTAGCAGTGTATAAACCCTTGCACAGCTTAATCCTACAACTGCTGATTGCTGGAGATCTGATTTCCTGTAACAGAACTTTGGCTCGTTGTCATGAATCATGTCAAGCCATCACCAAGTTAATACTTCATTCCTCGCACCTGGGTCTTAGTAATCAACGTCATGACACTCACCTGCTTCACTCAGTATTTAAGCTCCTCTCACTCACTGCTTCAGCGCCAGATCTGTGAACGACTCATGTCTAGTAATAATCCAGCACTCATGTCACGTCTTGTCCTCCTGGTTACGATCCTGTTTCTGTGCCTCGGTTCTTCGTCTCTCGCCTCAGCCCTCAACGGTACCTTCTGG
>NW_013953307.1:12889-15202 GCF_001266775.1 Austrofundulus limnaeus
CCCCAAAACAATGCCACCGTATAAAACAAAAACAATAAAATATGGGAGGGAAAAAATAAAAGTAAAGAATCACGTCTCCCCACACAGTGTCCTGAGTGTTGGAACTGCATTGTTTTTTTGTTTTTTTGAGAAAAAAATATCATTTGAACTCTGGTTTGAACTCTGAGAAATAGCCAAACACAAAAACTGGTTTAAAATACTTAGTATACAAAAAGAAATTAATGTTGGTCGTCTGGCTGGAAACTGGAACTGGACTGGTTTCTTCTGGATACAGAGTGAGGGTTTTAGTGGCAAGGCAGGACTGGATGAACAAACTCAGAACAATAAAGGCCACTGACCTGGCGTTAGCTGGAGTGGTCTGGTAGGAAACAGAATCCAGATGTTTCCAGTTGCGTGCTACGACGTCTCCAAGATGACCAGGTGACGGTTTTGGTCCATAGGGCATCAACAGAGTCGGGGGACAGGGGTCGTGATCAGAGAGAGAGTTCTACTTACCAGGTTTGTGGGGCTGAGCAGAGTCCGTAAATCCGTGGGGTAGGTAGGCGAGGGTCTAAAACCAGGAAGTCCGAGATGGTGCGATGCAGGTGAGGAGAGAGACTAGAGGCATGAACCCAAAATACAGAACCAAGATGAAGACCAGGATGGCAGATGGCTGGACAGAACCAACAGAGACTAATGCTACGTTCACACTGAACGTGTTTTGGGACGCAGGAGCGGCCGATTCACATGCAAAGTCTATGGTGGAGGCGCCACTAGGGGTCGTGTGTCACGTCACATACGTTTTGGGCAGCGAGCAAGGAAGGTGGAAGGGGCGCAGAGCGTTTTCCGCGCATGTGGTGCTGCGGAAGCCGCCGCCCGAACCGCCACCAGAGTTCAAATATCTGAACCTTTCGCCGCTCGACCCGTCTCCCACTGAAAACTGAAACAGACGGACTGAGATCTTTACCTGAAATCGATCGTGTGCAGTTGGATTTCCTGGCAGGATATATCAGCATAGATGTGGATCAGCTGCTCGGGACAAAAAAAAGAAAAAAGTCCGTCAGCCGGCAGCTTCTGGAGTGACAAATCTAACTGAACAAATCACCTCTAAATCATCTGGTGAGTTAATTATCTGCTGTGCGCAACCTTCGCTTGCTTTTTAGTAAATAAATCAAAGCTGTTTTCTTTTATTTTATCTTTATTTCACCCGCCGAGGACACGCTCCTCCCACACCTCACTGCTGCTTCTCRTTCTGTCTAAACACTTGTGCGTTCTTCGGTCTGAAAATAGTGCGTCCAACGAGAGGCGTTTTGCACTTTTTGGCCGCTAAAAACACGTTCGGTGTGAACGAAGCATTAGGCATGWATCGAGAGACCAATGGACTGGAACAGGATCGGGGACATGAGGCGAGTACAAGGCATGGGGACAAAAAATGCTGGAATGTAAAAGAACAAGGCTGATGACCAACTGGCAGGGAARCGAGGGTGAGAGCAGGAATAAATACTGAGGGGAACAGATGAGCTGATTGCATGAGGRAGGGGGCGTGGTGGATCTTTAATTGGAGCTAGCTGTGACAGGAGCATAGTGGTGACTGAACTTAGGCACGGGGGRAAAAAACTAGAGAAATAACTATGGCAAATAAATAAAATAAAAACAGGGACGGCTGGGCAGACAGGACAACATTCATAACAAGTCCACTGCCAAATTCTCTTTTGCTCAGAAAGCTATCATCCGTAAAGTGGTTTGCACAAATTTAAATATTTTTTTTTCGGTGAAGGGTTACTTCCAGAAATGAAGTCCAACTATTTTTGAAGAACTGTGTCATCCTTGGGAAGCTTAAAAAATAGGGAAGTCTCCTTGACATCCAAAAATACATTTCCTCAAACTAAGCATTTTTGAATCTGAAAATTACTGGCTCAGCAGAAGTGCGGTTTCACCGGTTGTTTGCTAATTGTTGCTACAGATAGCCTGCAGGAGYCCTGGGGTGGGCAGGGGTGGGGGWGTGTGCTCTGTGATGAGGAATCTCAGCTTGGAGACACAGCCCAGAGGAGGAGCTGATTCCAAAAGGCGGTTCTAGGCCCAACCGGTCATTCTTGTCCCTCCGCCTGTCTGCCTCAGGACAGCACAGAATATCTCAAACATGCATGAATGAGTCAAAGCAAGACTCTGGGCATGTTTTTAATGAAAGGATAACATTATAACATGATATAAAACTCAAACATTTACATGAAATTGCCCTTTTAATGTTTTACATGTAAAGGCTAATTACTTCCAAAACCAACATACTTCTTGTTTATTCATGCTTAATAACTGATGAATTAACTATTATATATA
>NW_013953307.1:15901-23869 GCF_001266775.1 Austrofundulus limnaeus
ACCATACATTCTGACAGCATCTGTGTAGAAATATATCCATATATTTATTAATACAGCTGGGATTTCGATATTCTGACAAATTATTCCGCCTACCGGTAACAGTGTCTTATTTTGAAAATACAGCTGTTGTGCTCGTTCCTCTTCCTGTTGGTGCGACATAATCTTTAAAAATTGACTCCAGCGCAGCTCAGGCGTCTGGCAGAAATAGGATCAGATGTAATTTTGCCGGATTGCCGTCCGCTCACCGCCACCCTGCACAGCCAGTGTAAACACTGTCATTGATTATGATGGGTGTGTGTTTGCTGCGGAGGTCGGACCGGGGCGGAGTGGAGCCGGAACACATGTAGTGTAAATTAGGTGTCAAACTTGAATGTTTATTTACACACATATAAAGGTTTTCACAGCGCTGTGGCCCCCCTGCTGGCAATTGTCATTTTTGTCCCACAGGCACCTCAGGGGTAAGGAAAGTTTGAACTGACCATAGCCGTGTTTCCATCAGCATTTTTTAATGCACATTTTAAAGTAGTGTCTTAATGGTACCGGTACTGGTACCAGAGCGACTGCAACCGTGACTGGCAGCAGGACCCTCCTCCCACTGTCCGCGTCTTCTCAGTTATTCCCGTAATGTGAAGAGAATTGCATTTCTTTCTCAACGTCTCCAGACAGCAGTAACACCACCAGAACTAGTTGATATGACAGAATAAGTACAACTTTCCCAATAGTGGCAATGTGTTCCTGATAACTTCTCTCCATGGTCCTGAGATATGTGGACCCTGCGAGTTTGCGATTTTTACTTCCTGTTTACTACGTATGCATCTGACGTAATTGGCTGTGTCCAAAACAACAGGCCGGGTCCCCCGAAGGCCGAATTCATTGGCCGCATACGTCACAGCACCGCGACGAAGGMCGTCCAAAACCGAAGACTCCTTCAATGTGGCCGACAAATAMGTCCTTCCTTTGGCCCGAATCGAAGGACTGGTCTCATGGATCCTTCCCGGCCCAGCATATCCCATAATGCATTGTGGCCCGACCGGAGATTTTTTTATGCCAGTAATGGCGGACGAAGCGAGAGAAAAGAATATGTTTTAAACAAAAATATGGTGATATAAAAATTTAAAATTTCAAGCGTTTGTAATTTTAATACTTTTATCATTTGTATAGACATTATTATTATTACATTAATATAATTTTTGTCAGAAAAAAACAAACTTACATAGTGAAATAAACATGCACCTATGGCGGGTCCATTGGTTCTTCAAGTTACTTTTATTGTTTTGTGATATTAATAACACTAATATATTTAGATATTTTTAATTTTGATCTAATTTTGCTTCTGTTTAGTGTCGTCACGGTTGCTAGATGACTGGATGTACGCTAGGGTAAGGACGGGAGGCTAGACCGTCCAAATTCACAGACACTTTTTTCCAGTCTTCCTGGTCTACCAAGGACCTGGCCCACCTCGATCGGGTAGGCTGGGTCCTCTGGAGGACCCGGCCTGTCGTTTTGGACACAGCCTATGATTTGCTTCAAGCCAGTTGATGGAAACATGTCTGATTCACATTACTTCATTTTTTCCTTTGTGCGAACTTCTAAAAATTCACTCAAAATTCTAATTAAAATTGGATGGAAACACGGCTTATGATTCTGGCCTGATTTCCATAAGTGAAATGGAAGTTTTTGTCCTTTCGGGATTTTTCTACATTTACAAATATTTTAAAAAGCACAAATAATCTTTGCTTTAGGAAGATTCAAAGAAAGACTGCACTGCAGGAATAGTCAAATAAATATTCTCTAACTATTAATACATCTCTAACACATGGTGTGAAAGTATATTTATATGTTAAGATTGGGCTTTTTGAGTTTCAAAATTTGTCACACACCAGAGAAGATTTAAACAGTTTATTGAGAAAGTGGAGCAGACTTGCGTAACCGGAGTCCTCCTAGCGAGCGGCGCAGTCGGGGAAATACCTTGGATGACGTCACCAGACAGAGGTGACGAAAGGCGAGGATCCNGCTAGAAGATTTACTAGGTGGAACCGTTCGATAATCAGGCACTGATGCTGTGGAGGAGTGGAGCTTAAATACTGAGGGACGCAGGTGAGTGAAATGAGTGTGATTGGGATTTCTGTGACGGGGGGGGCTGAGGCAATGAGCAGGGCGAGACTGACAGGAGCAGGAAATGGGCATGACAGGGCAGACAGGAGCAGGATCATAACATTATATGAGCATTTGTATACACACAGTATACATAGAATTAGATAAATAGATAATTTAAATAGATAATTAGATAGATAATTAAATAGATAATTAAATAGATAATAAATTAAATAGATAATTAGATAGAATTAGATAGAACTATATAATAAATATAAAGTGGCACAGTTGGTAGAGCAACATATTGCCTCTAAGGGCTGCGTCACACATCAGGATAATTGTGCTGAATTCTGGCCCTTATGAATATTTTTAGGAAGTCCAGATTATGACTCTAAAGACAATCATAGCAGATATTCCTGCTATGGTTGTGAGTTAAGAGTGATCTAGTCGGCTCAGAAGGACGTTGGGACCACTCCGACCTCAAATCTGGGATATTCAACATGTTTGATTTTTTTTTGCCCGATATCACACGATGTGTGGCGTTCGCTCGAGAACAAATGAGCTTGCAACCTGCTGAATGTGTATCCGATAAGAAAGCGAGGTGACGTAAACACAGAGGGGATTCCAAAATACAGAACACAACAAAAAAAAAACTGTCATGACTCAGCAGAAAGTCTGCTGGAGGTTAAAAGTCTTAAGGAATTGTTTTTCCTCTGGTAAAAACAGTCCACAAACGATCAATATTGTTTCTTCCTCGTCGCAAGTGTTTATTTACTCTGAACTCAAATCTCTCTGGAGGTCATGCAAGATTATTCCTCTGACATCTGAATTCTCGCGAGATTTTAAGAAGTCTCCTGAGATTTCACATCTGACATCTGAATGTTCATGAATGAAATGTTTCGTGTGTGGTGTGTTGTCTCTTGCYGTGTGTCTGTACATCACACACTGYAGGACCAAACCTGTTATATCCATGATTTTTCATCCTCACGTGTGAGCTCTATCAGTCTTTGAMAATCGGTCGAAAATCTTGCAGTGTGGCAGTCTTAAGGAAGAAGATTGCTAGATCAACTTTCTGGGTTGTGTTTACATGTTCTCCCCATGCAGGAGTGGGTTTTCTCCAGGTACTCCAGTATTTTCTCACAGATCAAAATCGTATTTATTATATGACATAAAAAAAACAAATAACTTACTGTAGTAGTTTGGGATAACACTACAGTAGATGTAGCTTGTAATTATCCTTGTTTTAGTCTTTATTTCCAGTTTTGGGTTTTATAATTACAGTTTTTCTTCATGAAAGCAAACACCAAAAAGCAAACAAAACTTTTAACATACATAGAAGAGGTGATGCCTTTGACATTTAAAAAGTTTGTTCCTTGTAAATGTCTTTAGAATATGTATTTTGACATTTTAAAATAAAATGACAGACACCACAGCAATCATTTTTGAAGGGAAGTTTCCCCATCACATTTGAAATTTAATTCATTTGAACCCCCACATTTACCATAAAATATTATTCACACAGTGTTGTTTTACTGCTGAACAAACAATTTCATTCCACTTGACCTATAGAATACTCRCATTGTTTTCCTATGTAGGGAAAAGTCTAACAACCTGTTAAAATACACCAGAATGCAGGAAAGCGCATTTACTCCTTCCAAAATTTTCTGGGGGAGGACCCCCCACCAGGGGGTCCCCCAACATTACAAATTCTTCTGATGCCACTGAAATATGTAACAATGTAAGTAYAACTTATGGTATTCCATGTGTAAAGATACAGAACAACTTAGAAGTGGACTGTTGTGGAAGTAGAGACAGTTTGGGTTCTTGTTTTTTGTCTCTGAACATCACAAAATCAGTAATATTATACATAAAATTACAAATTGAACATCTGTTGGCAAATCCATAGCTTTGTATTGCCAATAGTTTTCAAATTGTTAGTTTTACAACCACATCATAAAATTTCTGTTATGGATACGAGTTTTGGTGTGCCACCCCTGGTTTTTCAGTGCCCCCCTCGGGATTTTTTTTCTGCAGGCGCCACTGGTTATTAGGCACAAATAAACAATGAGTATGTTGGTTTTGGACTTCTTTATGGGTAAAGCATTAATAAATGTGTTATTTTATAGCTTATTAAGCACAAATCATTCTCAAATAATGATATTTTCAAGGTTAGCTAACCTTTTATTAATGATTCATTCATTAAGGTGTATATATTATAATATGTTGTATTGGGGAACCATATTATAGAATGGGTTGTAATGTTTTATGCAGGTTTTAATTTTCCAGAAGCAATCAAATAAAACAGAACACAAAGTTAGCAAATGGTAAATCCAAATATTTTGCATACTGTACAGCTTTGACAAAAAACAAAACAAAACAAACAAACAAAAAAACGTATATACAAACAAACCAATGTTTGTGTGGAAATTTGGACTTCACTTAATATAGACCTTTTTGGACCCAAGTAACTTCAGATATTTAGAAAATTGTGAAAACAAGGAACTACAACATACTCTTTTATATGGCCAAATGTTTWCTTCACAGCTCTGTGCCCGGCAGTTCCGGACAAATAACACATGCTTCAACAAGTAGCAGACTTTTTGCACCATTTCCAAGCAGGTAGGYGTTCCTTTCATGGTTAACCCTGTTTTTTCTCATGCATTAAAAAAAAACAAAACAGGCAACACAATAAAAAAGATGATTGAAGATTTAGTTTATACTTTGCAAGATACAAAATAAAGATATCTTTATGGGAAATAATTTTCTTATTTACAATACTGAGCATAAACCAAATAAAGCACTAAGTAATATTAATAATAAATTAAAGCATGCCCATCATTAAACCATGAGGAAAAGTCAAGTGAGCTATTTGTTTTGTGTCCACTTTTTTATTTATTAGAGGCTATTTTAAGTACAGGATAAAGCTTGTATTTTTTTATAATTTCAGCAGAATTGGGAATTCAAACCAGTTTAATTTAATTTATTTATGGATTGAAATTCAGAACTCATTATATTAATGCACTTAATAATGTTTTCCCTCTACAGATTCAGTGCATTTGTGATTTAGCATACCATGCAATGTGAACCAAGCAAAGTATTGTTGATAGAAGACTAGCATAGTTGTGGAAAGATGAGAATAGCATGTTAGGTGAGAATATCTGGAAAAGGGTTTTTGGTGACCAGAATTCTCAGCTTAATGCACAAGTTAAATTAGGGATTGATAGCAGTAGACATATCCATAGCACCATGGCAGCAACACTCCTGGACAGCAGTCATTCAGGATTACTGGAAGCCCATAATTACAGTTCAGTTATCTGTCCTTGGAAAAATACAATGTCTGTATACATTAAATGAATTGACAGAGATTATTTCAACATCACAGTCTACTACGAATCAGGTGAAAACCTTTGAGGCGCAGAGTAAAAATTGATTATACACCAGTAGGTCTCAAACATGAGTCTCTTTGTATTATCTAGTGGGGACCACCTTCTTGGTGTTAGACCTCCCCTTAGCCACAGTGGCTTCTTTTGGTCTGGTCTTGGCAGACATGGAGGTGGAGGAGGACTGTGCAGTGGYGTCCTGTGAGGTGCTTCGTCGCATGGTTGTTGTAGTCCTGGGTGGTAGCACTGGGACAGTAGGAGCTCGGATTGAAAGGGGCTGCCTGGACGGACATGCTCTTTGAGGGGAGGGACTGTCAGTTCTGCAGTGAGTAGAACTAAGGCTGCGACGTGTTCCAAGCAGGACACGTAGGGGCATTCGAGGACTACCAGGCTGAGCAGAGACACCTGATGGACGAGGACATGAGGAGGAGGATCGGAATGAGACAGGCTTGGGTTTTCGTTGGCAGCTTAGTCCAGTTTTCTGATTTCTGTGGACAAAAAAGCATAKTGAATGTGTTACTTTAAAGCAGTGATGCCCAAAGTCAGTCTTCAAGGGCCGTTGATCTGCTTGTTTTAGGAGCTGCCCTGGTTCAACACAGCTGAACCTAAGGAGTGCCTAATTAGTAAGCCTCTGCAGACCTTGATGGCATACTGAGGAGGCCTACTAATTAAGCACTACTTCAGTTCAGCTGTGTTGAACCAGAGCTATACCTTAAACATGCAGGRCACTGGCCCTTAAGGACTGATTTTGGACACCACTGCTTTAAAGGAAATAACTGAACAGATATTTTCAAAGGTAAATTATGTGCACAATAAAAAAAAGAAATTATAGAATACCCATTGATGACGGCTGATGTTCCTTTGGTACTGTTGGGGTCTGGCACAGAGAGAGGAGAAGCAGCAGTAGCATCTGGACCAGCAGGTCTTTTTATGGGAGTGACAGGTCTGGGAATTTTACTCCTGCATCCTTTGGAACCCTGATCCTCAGCCTGTTTAAGATGGGAGTTCCTCTTTGATTCATCTGAGGTATGCATGTCCTCATCTGAGCCTGTAGTGGATAACATTTCTGAAATCCTCCAACGTTCATCATCTCCAGAGGACAATGACGATGACGTGCCCGACAACATCCTCCTCCTCATCCATCGACCCTGTTGCTCCTGGACCAGTAAACGTGTCAAGTCAAGCTGCCTGGCCCGCTGCTGAAGCCGAGCTCGAGCTGACAAGGAGGAAGACTGTTCAGACCCTGAATCCTCACTGATAAGTATGGGAATTCTGCTTTGCATTTTCGGCTTAATGGCAGCTGGTAAGTCTACTCCAGCAGTCTGAAGCTTCAAAGCTTTATCARTGGATGATCGTTGTTTCTCAAGTTCTTGAGACAGTGCTTTGTGATCATGAACTGGTAAGGAGTCCTTGGGGACAGGCTCCAAAGAAAGGGCCAGAACACCTGTTTCTGTTTTTAATTGTTTGTCATCTGTTAAGGTTTGATCTTGTACCCGCTCCTCTAGAGTCTGTTTTGTCACTGGTACTTCCACATGTTCATGGTTGCCAACATCTATGGACAGTTCCTTTGTAACAGTAAAGACTTCTTTGTCACTGTCCTTTATAGAGTGACCATTGGAAGACATAACATTGAGGTGTGATGTCTCTGCAATATGAATGAAAGTGCGCTCAACTTTGGTGAATGGTGGTGATCCAGGAGCAATGTGAGTTGAGGGTCTCAGCTCTGACAAGTGGCCAGTCTCAGAGGGTACAGTCTGAATCCCCTCCCCAACCAGAAGATGATCTGTATGAGAGGTTGGTGCAGACGGTGTTGCCAAATCACCCTCTAGAGCATGACCCCCACCAGAGGGAGACTTGCGGGTATCTCCGGGTGAGAAAAGAACAAGGGTTTTGGACACGTCCTCCAGATCAGGATCAGCATCAGCAGCTGAGACATGTTCCTTCTGGCTCCTCTGATCCTCTGCCATGAGGGTTGAAGGTGCAGCATCTTGGCTACGTTCAGTACTTTTTTGACTAGTTTCACTGTTGGACTCACTCTTTGTAACATCATCATCTTTTGGCCCAGGAGGTTCTGGAACCTCTTCATCTGGTGTGGCAAAACTCCGGCGCTGTGGCAAGGTGCCAGTCAACATTACAGTAAGAAAGTCAGCCCTCTTAGCCTGCAGCTGAGGAAGAATGTGGAAATGCTCCATCTCATCACTCTGACCTTTTGTTCGATAATCTGGAGAGGATGGTGATGGGGGTTTTTGCTCCGTGGGTGACAACACCTGAAAGCAATTCAATGACACTTAATTTCTACCAAGTCAACAAGAAAAATGATGAAATAATAACATGCAGTTCTGAGAAAACTAAATTTCTGACAGAAGTGTTAATTGGGAAGCTACTCAACCAAGATACAATTAAAATGCACAAACTCACTGTACACTGTAGCCCTCATTAGTAGTTTGTACACAAATGGCTTAAAAAGTCACATATACTGTACATATGTCATAAA
>NW_013953307.1:25487-26938 GCF_001266775.1 Austrofundulus limnaeus
CCTCACACACCAGCTCAGGCTCCTTTCCCACCAGAGTGGTGACATTCCACATCCCTAGAGCCAGCTTCTGTAGCCAAGGATTGGACTGCTAAGGTCCTCGCCCTCGACCACTGCCCAACGCACAGTGCACCTGGTGGTGAGCCCATGGGAAGGGGGACCCATGTCTTCTCTTCGGGCTGTGCCTGACCGGGCTACATGGGCGAAAGCTCAGCCACAAGGCTTTCGCCAACGTGCCCCACCTCCAGGCTTGGCTCCAGAGTGGGGCCCCGATGACCCACATACAGGCAAGAAAACACTGAATCCATCCATCATATTCAACATAGGGGTCGATAATTTTATCATGGCTAATAAATTCATAGTCAAAAATAACAATTTTGAGAGTTAAAAATGTTATTTTAGAATATATTATGGTATGGTAAATCATAAATAAAATGTACTTATGGTATATTGTGCCTTTATATCCAACCAGGATACTCAAAGTGCTTTACACTACAATCTGTGCCCTCATTCACCCATCCACACACATTCTTTCTGCACTCTACTAGAAAGCTAATATAGGTACAYCAATCTATAGAGATTAATTAATGCTTTTAAATCACACTCGTGAAACACATCAGAGGCATTGGGGGTTYRGTATTCTGCCCAGAGACACTTTGACATGTGACATAATAGCATTTGAATTGAACTRCCAACTCTCGCCTCAGAGGAACAACTGCCCTAAACACTAAGCCACAGCTGCCCACCACTCAGCCACATGAATATGTTGTACTATAGTAGAACATACTTAATGAGGCTTTGGATCATGATTTTATTCAAGTGACAATAATGTTTACAATACTAATCTAAATGCAAAATACAACCCCTGGCAAAATGTATGGAATCAGCAGTCTTGGATGAGCACTCATTCAGACATTTCATTCTGTAAAACAAACTCAGATCAAAAACATGATACAATAATAAGGTCATTCCAAAGGTCAACTTGTTGGCTTTCAGGAACACAAAGAAATGAAGAGGAAACATTGTGGAAGTCAGTGAATGTTACTTTTATTGATCAAGCACAGGAAAAAAATATGGAATCACTCAATCCTGAGGAAAAAAGTATGGAATCACTCAAATTGGAGGTATAAAATAAGGACACACCCAGTCAGTTTCCTTTCTCTAAATGGACACCTGGCTCAGATTAGATCTGCTGGTTAGTCTGCAGTTAAAAACACCTGCAGTCATGACACCTTGGAGGGCTGCTGGACCAAGTGGAGTGGCAAGAACCATGGCTCCAACAAGAGAAATGTCTCTTGAAACAAAAGAGAGGATTGTGAAACTTCTTGAAGAAGGTAACTCTTCACACATGGTTGTTAAAGATGTGGGCTGTTCACAGTCAGCTGTATCCAAGATATAAGATAAGATAAGATAAGATAAGATAAGATAAGATAAGATAAGATAAGATAAGATAA
>NW_013953307.1:28108-40729 GCF_001266775.1 Austrofundulus limnaeus
TAAAATGCACAAACTCACTGTACACTGTAGCCCTCATTAGTAGTTTGTACACAAATGGCTTAAAAAGTCACATATACTGTACATATGTCATAAAAGGAGGGTTAAGAAATTTCATATTTATAGAGTAATCATACACAGTCATCAAAGTACTTTGCTAAAACATTTCAGTAACATTTTTTTGCTAAATCTATTCTACTCACATTTTCTTTGTAAGGAGACCATTTAGTAAAATACAATTCACAGTATTTTCCTTTGCTTTGCTTCAAGATATATAAGAGATGKCCGAGCTTCTAACCCTATCTCAAATGGAGAGCTCAGACACCCTGCCGAGGAAACTCATTTCTGGCTCTTGTATTCACGATCTCATAAATCAAGAGCTTTGCCTTCTAGCTCAGCTCTTGCTTCACTACAACAGCACCCGCATCACTGCAGACATAGCACCAATATGCCTATAGATCCCCCACTCTGTTCTTCCCTCATGCATGAACAAGATACTACAAGATACTTAAACTCCTTCACTTGGGGCAGGACTTCTTCCCTGACCCAGAGGAAGCACACTACCCTTTTCTGGCTCAAGGCTATGGTCTCRGATTTGGAGGCATTGATCYTCATCCTAGCTGCTTCACACTTGATTTGAGGCAAATCTGTTCACGTATATATTACATCTAATGGTGCTTTAGTAAATATTTCAGACTAGTTTACTACCTTGTAAGGACAATAATTTATGGAAAACACATACATTACATACAATATTGTACTGTATTACCGCATTATACATATCCACTGTAATCAAAGGGAGCCTTATTGTAAAGTGTAAAACAGTATACTATTTTTTAATGACTAATAATGTCATGCCTTATAAATTGTGTACTGTTTTACAATTTAYAATAAGGCTCCTTTATGGCATTTCTACAAGTTTACTGTAGTTTATATCCTCCTTGACCTAAGTGCTGCTTTTGATATGATCTCTCATTCTATTCTCCTCAACAGACTCACATCCATTGGCATCTCAGGTACTGCGTTTGACTGGTTCAAATCTTATCTTTCTGACTGCACTCAATTCATCCAGATTAAATCCTTCCGCTCTGTCATCCCCCGTCTCCATTGGTTTGCCCCAAGGCTCTGTCCTTGGACCMCTTCTCTTCATTACTTACCTCCTTCCTCTTGGTTACATTTTCCRCAAATTTGGTATCCGCTTCCATTGTTATGCAGATGACACTCAGCTCTACCTGTCAACCAAGCCAAACTCCACACACCCTCCCTCCATCCCCACTGACTGTCTCAATTAACTAAATTTTTCAGACAATTTCCTTCAATTGAATGGTGATAAAACAGAAATCATTCTTGTCTGGACTAAAAATTCAATCTCAAAATCTAATAATCTCCTCATCCCTATCAACAACTCTCCGCTAACCCCCTCCCCTCAGGTCAAGAGTCTTGGTGTCATCCTCGACACCACTCTCTCCTTCACTGCTCACATCAGTAATGTTACTCGGTCTGCCTACTTCCACTTCAGAAATATCAACCGTCTCTGTCCTTCTCTCACACCCCGCACCACAGCCATCCTTGTCCACAATCTTGTGACCTCACGGATTGATTACTGCAACTCTCTTCTTTTTGGCCTCCCCAACAAATCYCTCCATAAGCTTCAGATGGTCCAGAACTCGGCTGCACGTGTCATCACCCAAACCTCCTCCCATAACCACATCACCCCAGTCCTGCAGCAGCTCCACTGGCTCCYGGTCAAATTACGYATCGTCTTCAAAATTCTTGTTCTCATGTTCAAAGCTATCCACCATCTTGCCCCTCCTTACATGTCTGACCTCGTACACATCTCCATCCCCTCSCCCTCTCTCAGATCCTCTTCTTCACTAAACSTCCAAGTACCCACTGCCCGCCTCTCCACCATGGGGAGCAGGGCCTTCACCTGTTCTGCACCTCTCCTCTGGAACTCTCTGCCACCTGACCTAAGAAACACCACCCCTCTTCCTGTGTTCAAGACTGCTTTGAAAACACATCTCTTTAGATTAGCATWTCMWTCTTAACTTCWTTTGTAATCCATGCTCTGTAACTCATGCCAGCTTGTCTCTGTAATTTCACTCATTCTTCCATGATGATATGATGCTGTAAGTGTCCTTGGGTAGGGTTGGGTACCGAAACTCGGTTCCAGTATGRTACCGGGGCGAAGATCAACGGTGGYACTCAAACCGAAACAMAACTCTAATTTCGCTGCTTTATTTCGGTGCCTCAAAGAAAGCTGTTAATTGCGCCCTCTGGTGTTCACTGTTAACAGCGACAGCCTCGGYACACAATCTCCACWGAGTGCCAACAACAATAAGGGTGAATTATGAACTTTTAATGTGTTTTAACTGTCTAATTTAGCTGTTTTTGTTTGCTGTGTTGGATTATGAGTGGTAGAGAGAACAGCTGAGTTTGTTTCACTTCAAACAGGAGCACGGCGAGCACCATGTTTTTACTTTCNTCGCACTTTTCAGTTTTTTATTTGTAAAAAATGTTTTGATTCATGTAAAATTTTGCTTCCACTTCACAATTGTATACCACTTTGTGGTCAGTCAGATATCTGTGGTCAGATTTAGTCAGTCGTACAGTTAGTTCTTATCAGTGTTTAAAATAGGACGTGTTAAAACACTATTTAGTCAAAGTTAAACATGAAATATCAAAGTTCATTACAAGTGGCCCTTTGAGGGCCACCATAACTCTATGTGGCCCTCGGTGAAAATGAGTTTGACACCCCTGCTGTGGAATGATTTATTAGTTTATAAGTAAGTCCTATTACTGACATTTATGAAGTAATTTTACACAATATTTTACAACATAATTGTTTTTCAGCACTGAGATGGTTATTTTGTGATGTAATATAAGCTGAACTTTAAATATTTTTATTAAAATAAACATTTTAAGTAATATTAATTTATAGTTGACGTAGTTAACATAAAAAACAAAATATAAAATTGCTTCAGTCAAAGCATCTAAAGCTACATTTTCTTCCCCCAAGTCATTTGAAACTTGATTAATAAAATTCATTTATTTTAACTCTGCCGTCGATTCAGCTCATTCTGTCTGACAGCAGGCAGAGAGAACAAACTGACATCTGCTAAACATGAGTTGTTTGGGACAATAAATCCTGTAAACAGTAAMGTTTTTTGTAGGATGTAGATCTGAAGGCAAGTTGTAGCAGAGCTCTTAGCTGCTGGCATGGTAAACRTAGATATAGCATGCTAGCATGCTAACAGCAGAAAGCTTTAAAATGGGTATTGTTATTCCTAAGTAACATTATAAACCAGTATAGACATACTTATAGTGATCAGAGTATTGTAGATGCCTATGTTTATAATTAAATAGGATCTGTAGTCTAAATTTTACGATGCAGTCTCGTTCCACTCATTAAAACAATGAAAAATGTCCCTGCAGCTCCTAAAAATGCTTTGATAGAGTGTATAGTCAGTGAAGTAAYGAGTCCTCAGTTTGTTATAGATCAAAAAYGCTTGAAAGTCGCATGGAAAATAATTTTTTGCATTCGGTCCACTCAGATAATCTGACAGTGCTGCTTTGTATGGAAATATTGGGAACTCCATGAACCACGTGACCGTGTGTTGGCTAGTTCAAAGAGTGTCGCACCTCTCTCTCTCCCTCTAGGGCTCTGCTCCTCACTCTTGTGTGACACTTAATTGTAAAATGTAAAAAGGATGCAGTTTTGCCAAGAGCAAGAAAAGTCCCCATTGGCTGTCATAAAAGTCGCCAGAAGACGTCGTCGCCTAACTTGCACATTTTTATGTTTGCCAATAATTGTGATCTGTGATGTTTTGGCAGAGAATGACCCAGGGCGCAGGCAGCTTCAAATTTAAAAAGGAAGGCCTTTAATAGAAAACAAAAAGGCTGGTGAGGYTGCACAAAAATCTCACTTGACTTTGTATACAGCCCAGGAAACACGACCACATCTCACAGGCTGGGGATACAGCGCAATGATTGGACAATGACAAGACAATGAATATAAAGGGAAACTAATGAGGACAATGAGAAATACCTGGAGCAGACACAAGAGGAAACAGGTGAGGGAGCGCAGGGCTGAGGGCCAGAGAAAACACAGGGAAACACTGAAACACTAGAAAACMCAAAAACACAGACCATGACAGTACCTCCCACTTAACGACGGCTCCTGATGTCGAAAAAGGAGAGGTACGGGACTTGGGGACACACGACAGGACAGACTCAACGACAACACACAACAATATCAGGAGAACTGCCTGGAAACCATCCAACATGGGGCTCAACAGGAACTGGAGGCCCAACAGGAACAGAGAAGAAGCCAATGGAGGCGGCAGCAGAGGTGGAGCCAAGGGAGGAGGCGGGAGGCAATGAGGAGCAAAAAGTAAAAGTAAAAAGTAAAAAGTAACAACTCATGAAGGAATGCATTTCACCCATAGATTTTTATACCAAAGTTTTAAACAAAGATACATGTCAAGTTGTATGGAATGTTCGTAATTTACACAAATTTTCCCTCATTCTGCAGGTATATGGACGTATAGAGAAATCTCACAGATTTTTTCAAGTTTTACATATTTTTTCAAAAACTGTTTCATATTTATTTTACATCTCAGAGCATGTAGGATGTAAAGATAAATAACATCAAATAAACACTTTTCAACCCCTCTGCCACTAGAAATAAGATCTCCACTTGTCCTTTTTCCCTCCTGCTTTGTGCTGCAGGCGCTGTCATCTTCACGGACAACCAAAAGTAATCAGTGATTACTTTTGGATATTTTTCTACTAAAAGTTGTTCAGTGATTTTTAACATATTTTACTAACAGAGATAAACAAACACAGACAATTAAATGATTGTGCRTCTTTCATGGCATTAGGTAATGAATAGACCAAATAAAGCAATAAAGCAGTCAAGGTATAAAAAAAGTTTGAAGGTCTTTCAGAAAGCATTAAGAAATATTACTCAACATCGCTGTTCTTTCATCTTTTAATAAAAGATAAAATGAGTTTTGCTAATGTCTTCAGTCCAAGTAAAAATAAAATGGATGCAACAATTAACTTTGCCCCAGAACCATTTTATTGTAATTTTGGTTGTACACAAGCTTTTTAGGATTGTCTAGATTACATACATTTATATAAAAGGCACAAAAATGCATTGCAGAATTAATTTTAGCACAAAGTCTGATATCAGGTGATCTTCAAGTTTTTCCCTTGTTAACATACAGCCTGCACATACATACTAAACCCCTCTAATTATCATGCTGTTAAATTTAACTGCAGACCTAATTGCTTTCTACATTTCTGTATATATGTACACAGTTATCAGCTGGATTTACAAAAACCTTTAAAATACATGCTTTAGGTGTCAATCATACAAGCAGTACTGTACAATATTATAGTGATGGAAAAAATGCTTATACATTTTTTACAAGTAAAAGACACTAAACAAACACTGTGAGCTCTTCAGTTCTCTTTACCCCGACAGAGAAACKGCTTTTATTGCAAATAACCATTTGGGACATTAAAGACCTTTTTTACCTTTCCATTAAATCTGATGCTAACTGTATCCTACAGACTACCTCAGAAAAACAGCATTCTGGCCCCATCAAAATAAAATAAAAATCTCTCAAAGCAGAATTTTTTTCTTTTAAACATCTGTTTTCTTTTTTTTAAGAATTGCTGGAAAAATGAGTGATTTCATGTGTCAAGAAGTAATTTTATGTAACAGTGATTATCAAGCTGAAGCTGGTGAGTGTGGCTACARTATAAATGAGACAAGCATAGACACAGTGCTCACCCCAAAATGTTCTCCCTGCAGACACACTGGGCCTCATGCAAGAACATTTTTGTATTTTTAKCCTAGATTTCTCTTACTTTTGTTCATACGAAGGGTTCGTACRGCCACGCCAGATTCAACAAATGCTTCTATCTTTAGGAAAATTGTGTAAATGATCAGCGGAAACATGATATACGCCACCTGTACGTATTCAAGTGCTCGTGCACGAGGAGAGGAGATTAGCATAATTACCACCCCAAAAACGCCATATAAGGATACACAACCTGCCCCACATACCAGGAAATGTCAATTCATGAAAATGGCATTGCAAAGTAAAAAGAAGAACTTCAGTGAGTTTGGAGATTGAAGTCCTGCTCTCAGAGATCCAGAAAAGAAAATCTGTCATTTTTAGCAGCGTCAGCTGTGGAATTAAAGGASCTRCTRAARCRAAGGAATGAAATGGCGTCTGCTGTYAATGCTGTGTCTCCTGTGGGTCGTAAACGGTCACAGAAATAAAAATCTGAATAATTTTCATCTCTGATTTTCCTTTGCTCAAATATTTTTAATTTAAGGGTAAACAACTGTGTTAAATGATTTTCATTTATTCAGAAGAAGAGCCACGGCCCGGACTGATGTGCCAGTCGCCCACCATCTCCCACACAAGTGTCAGATGTGGTTTTGAGGAAAAATGTCTCCAAAACATGTCTGGAACTTTGGAGAAAATAGCAGACAGTCTTTCATGCTAAGCTGATATGCTGAATAAACCTGAACAAAATAAAATGTGATTAAAAAAATAAAAACCTAATTTATGTCTGAATAAAGCTGTTGGTTATGTTCACTTCTCACGTCTCTCATTGACATCTGAGACAAAGGTCAGTTAAGGCACAATTTAAGTTGTTTTGTAGTTTGAGATCTTCATATCATTGTAGTGTTATAAAACAGCAATAAAAACAATTTAATTTAATTTAAACAATTTACATCATTAGTCTACATAATTACATTTAAAATTTTAATTCCAATTCAAGCAGAATAGCCTATTGTCAACATAATTCTAGAGTGGGATTTATTTTCAACTTGAAATATCTGCAAACTAATGAAATATGAAGCTATTGAAGAAAATCAGTCTGRATAACAGCAGACTGACTGCTGGTAAAATATGACAGGTCTGGACCACTCCTGAATTTTGTTTGTCTGAAAAAAAGTTACAATATGACAAAATTGGTGAACGCCAAAAGTTCTCCTAAATCACTCGTACGCACAACTTAAGAACAAATCTGTTTGTACCAACAATTCTTGCATGAGGCCCACTGCTTATTCATCATCACCCTGTAAATCCAGAAATATGAACAGGAACACATCAAATATGCACAAAACATTTGATCCTTTTTGTCTTTCTAGTGTGTGATTAAGTTACTGTAGGTCTCTTAAGACAATGTCAGCTGAATTCTAGACCAATTTAAAATGTGTTGCTTGTTGAAAAATGAAAAACACAATTTTGATAATTAAAAAGTCCTATTTCTTTCTTTCTTTCTTTCTTTCTTTCTTTCTTTCTTTTTTGGGGGATTTAGAAAAAATTAACCTTATTTGTAGTTTAAGGATAAAGTTCACTCTTGACCAACACATCTAATTACTGCATTTTTAACTCATGTCTTTTCATACTGCTTTAAATCACTTTACAGTTTGGTAATAAAGGTAGGTTTTAATATTTTCAGACTGAAATTAATGCAAGTCAAGTAATAAATTACATTTTATTATTTTGTTAGCACCCATTTGAAAAACAATAATTCTGAAAGAATTGAAACGAGTTGTATTTAAGCCAATCACTCTATTGTGTTGAGTGGCAAAAAAGTTAATTTTTATCTTTATTAAAACAAATATTTCTACAATTGGTACTCATTCTACAAGCTTTTGCTCTCAGCATTCAGCACTGCTGAGCCTTTCTTTGTGTTGCCTCACATGCACTTTTAATACATGTGGACTGCTTACATACATTTAATGTTCTTAGTCTACAACTCATAATCTCAATTAATATTGAATAAATAAATATAATGCATTAAAAATGCAATTTTTAAATAAACATTGTCAAGAAACCTGGCTGTGCCAACCATTACAAGGATTGGAAACAAGCCAGCGGAGCCCACCTTTGACCCCCAACAGAGAGGAGGACGCGACAGAAAGAGAGGCCATAAGAGAGACCAGGATGCAGGAATAATGGGCCAGAGAGAAGAGAAATGCAGGAAGAAGAAAGTGAAGGAGTAATAAGGAGTAATAAATATTAATTTTGATTGATTTTAATGCTGGCAAATAAATAACAAGTGTGATAATTATATGGTTATTGCAAAGTGTGATTTGACTAATGTAATGTGATAATTAATGTGTTTTAATGTAAGATGGTGATTTAAGAGAAGTGCTGTTGTATGTCTTAAAATGAAGAAGGGTGTGTGTGTGCTACATTTGGACGGTAAAAAGGACAAACTGTATTTCTGCAAAACAGGACACATGATGGACAGAGAACAATAATAGAAAAAGGACAAGTGGGGGTTTTGACTGGAAAGTCCCAGAGAGGCCCTGTGGTAAAAACAAGTCGGTTTACCTCACCACGGAAAGTCCCTGGAAGTTYCAGTGGCAATAACCCCTGGCCCATCACAAGATGACAGAAATGGGGGTATAGCCCAAAAACAGTATAAAAAGGGAGCAGTTTCAGCATTAAGTCGTCTTCTGGCCCCGCCTGGAGAAGAGGCAGCAGAGGCAAGGACAGCCTAAGAAGAGGAGCACCAGATCCAAGAGACATCTCAGCTGGGACAAGCTGCCACACTGCTCTCCAGCAATCTACAGACCAAAGACCAGATTAAACCACCCAGCTCTGAGCAGTTCTCTCAGGCAACAGTCTGCTGCTTTTCATGGAGGTAAAAACAACTCTACTCCAACTGCCTTGCCGTCCAAATTAACAGAAAATGCCACACAGCCTAGTCACAAGGTTAGGTCAGTGCCTTAGATCTTTTTATTTTTACCACTGTCAATCATTGTTCAATATTTTTAATCTGTATAATCAAATGTGGCTTTTCTTGCAAATTTCTATTAAACTGCTTACAGCATCATAAAGACAATTCCGTGACTGGACATTGGTTTTTAAAGTTTTTCTCTGATTACACGAGTGCGTTGTTACTTCAAAGTAACAAGGTATTAACATATTAATGAGTGTGTTTGCTTTGGAGCCAAAAGGTAATGATATAAGGTCATAAATCAATAATAAGTTCATTTTTAATGGTTTTTACCCTGGGGAGATAGGATAACTCCCTTTAACAGTTCCCTTGAGACCTGCTGTCCAGGTCACTGAACATTATCTMRGTCAYWGTAAGAAGTGCASATCCTAAGAGGGAGCGGCTACCAGGAACAGTGGTGACCGGCTGCTGGAGGCRTCCTGAGCTACTGCGCTGATCCAGGGGCCGGGGTTCAYKAAGGGAGCGACCACSGGAGGGAAGGCAGCTAGAGGCCGAGCTAAAGGCTCCTGCCCCTGTCTCCCGGAGGAGACACGCCTGACTCRGCCACACAGGCCACCCCAGGTGGCTGTAAGTCTGGTCCATTGCCTCCAAACCAAGAAGGAGACATTGTCTCCTCTCCAAGACCCATCGGTGTCCTGGTGGGTAWACTGGGAGAGGAGCCACACAGGAAAACAACATCAGTAGTTTTAGTGTAACTTAAAAAAACAAATGACTGCAGGTTACTGAAATGCTGCGGTCAGATTAAAAATAATTGAACAGCTAACCTAATTAATTCTAACCCTACTATATCATCAATAATATAAGAAAAAAAGCCACCTGCATAGAAATTATAGCARTAGTATCATCATCCTGTTTCACTCCACTAATGGTAAATGGACTGAATTTATATAGCACTTTATCAAGCCCCATGGGGACCCCAAAAAGCTTTACACTTCAATCATTCACACACACATTCACACACCGATGGTGGTAAGCTACATTGTAGCCACAGCTGCCCTGGAGCACACTGACAGAGGCGGGGGCTGCCATGCACCACCGGACCCTTTGACCATCATCAGTAGGCAAGGCGAGTGAAGTGTCTTTGCCCAAAGACACAACGACTGAGACGACTGGAACAAGGGATCAAAGCAGCAACCATCTGGTTACGGGACAACTCATCTAACCACTCCACCACAATCRCCCATAATAATAATAATAACCAAACCACAAAAGGTAATTGATCACATGAACATCATAAAAGATGTGAGGCCTCTGACACTTCCTGTTATTTTAAAGTCAGCTAAGGGCTCAACGGTTTGATGTATCCATGTGAATTATTTACAAAAAACAGACCTGTGCAGTCAGAAGGCTATAGTCACCGTGTTGAACATGTTGTTATAGTACAGTGCTGATTGTAGGGTTTTTTACTTTGAGAGGTGTGCATGTCATACAAACAGATTTCATACAGAGTGGTGACAGTCAGTCGTCACTCCTTCGATTCTTTAACCTTTATACTGTAAATGCTGCAGATTACCATTTTAATCTTGATGTTGGCAGATTAAGTACGCAGGGAGACTCATCCCACCTGTTAGTATCTCATGTGGCACAGCCTTCATGGAGAAAAAAGACAATCTTGCAGAGTGAATAAATCTTTTTGCGAGTGGACAAAAAAGTAAGTTTGGAGCTAGCAGTTAGTCCACTTCAAACATTCTCCATCAGGCTGTTTCTGCAACTATTCGCATAACAGAAAAGAAGTAATAGTATCCTGAACTGAGCCTGAAGCAGCATGAAAACAAAAAATAATAAAATAAAATTWAAAAAAAGCTGTTCAACAGACTGAAGCTGCAGTGAGTTTCACCCGAGAAAATCATAAATACAAGCAAGTGGTGCATATTTTAGTAATATAGCCCTTTAACATGTTGAGAAAGTAATAATTCRACTTTCTTTTCCTGTTCAGGAGCCTGAGATTAGACTCTTAAGAATGATGGTTCAACATCACCAGAACCAGAACCAGAGACAGAACCAGAATGAAATATGTACTCTTTCCAAAAGMTTTGTGCACAAACAATTCTTCAAGTCATAACATAGTAAAATCCTTTTCTAAGATTTAATTACTTCAAATTTGGAATTACTGAGTTTTTGCTAAAATGTGTTGTTTTTTCTTTACAGTTCTATATCATTMTGTAAAGTATCCCAGAAAGCAATGTAGAACTGTTTTGTTTTTCACTGTGACACTATGCAAGTAAAATGTAAAATGAATTGTAGCATAAAACCTTCACTTCACACTAATTTCTTATTTTTCTCTCTCCTACACTCTCATTTTTTGGAATCATTGCTTCATTTTGGGGGCTTTTGTGAAACATTTCTCATGAGTTTAGTGAATGCTTAAGGATGCATTGAGTTTGTGTGGGTAAATTCTCACAAAAATTGAAAACAAATGATGTCGGGAGAAAAAMAAAACAACAGCATGATTTGATTATGTTCGCAAACCACTGAAATGTAAACACCAATGTTTCTTCTTTTGATTAAAAAAATCAATGTTAATGCATTCATCCAGTGAGCTCTAAAGCACCTGCTTTACAGCCCCTGATCTCTCTGCCTGACCTACTTGATACATTGCAACAATCAAGTTCAACTGTTGGGAAACAATGATGCAAAAGTAAGATGAGGCTGAAAGGAAGATGGTTATTCATGACTTAAAGCTCAGGAACAAAACTAAATAACAACAAAAAAAAAAAAAAGCTGAGGAAATCTCACAGAGGACCAAAGCTCAATAACATATATGRTGTGGTATGAGGGCCAAAATTAAGACTTTTGTGCAACCAGTGGTTGCTAAATTCTTGTAGAAAGAGGCTCTATATATTCTTAAGACAGCTATTGATCTGATTAATGATAGGCCAGAGAGAGGCTAGTGACTAGCATGCCTAGGCTAGTGACCCACTGGATTGCCTCTGCTGTCCATTGGCATGGATAGAAAATTAGTAATATCTGTATGACATTATGAATTATAATTCAATACAGAGAAGCCTAATTTAATACCCTGTCAAAAACTGTAAAAAGCCCCGACTTGATAGTTCTGGCTTTTCTCATAATTCGACTAAATATAAAAAAACAGCCATTGACCAATAGACAAGAGCAAACCAAGCTGCTAATTCAGATGGTAACCAAAACTGTCTGCTTCACAGTAATATGTCTTATGTTTAACATTTATGCTTGACATCATGTTGAACAGTAAATTGTAAGGAAAACTTCTTCGTGCATGTCGCTTTTATATGTCAACCATTTTGTTGAGAAAGTTTTCTTTATACAAAAAAGTTGGTGTCTAATAGGTGAGCACCTTAGGCATGCTAGTTAATAGCTTCTCCAATGCTAACACCTGCCTATCTGTCTCATTCTCATTTGTCTATCAATAATCAGATCAAAAGCTGGCTTAGGAATAGATAAAGCCTCCTGCTACAAGGATGTACCAACTGCTGGATGCTCAGTAGTCTTAATTTTGGCCCTCATTCTGCACCATAATAATAACATAGCACTGACCAATACAGATCATTTCATTTAGATCAATCAAAAACAGACAGCCCTTCAGAAATATAAAAATAAATAAATAAACCACCAAAAGCATTTAAACTTGGGAGCAAAAACCTCTTAACTGAGAAACATTTACAGTTAAAAATCTTCACAGTTATCTTATAGATAATAACCAACATAAACCCAATACTATATACCACTTTAACTGAATTTTCACCTACAGTGGTTTGCAAAAGTATTGATACCCCTTGAACTTTTCCATATTTTGTCACATTACAACCACAAACATAAATATATTTCACTGGAATTTAATGTGAAAGACCAACACAAAGT
>NW_013953307.1:44904-46688 GCF_001266775.1 Austrofundulus limnaeus
GAAAGTGCAAATCCGTTTATGAGTTAGAAAAATTAGTAAGACCGCTAAAGCACAAATGAAATATGTAGGTCTGCAATTAGTGGATTTCCTCTTAAGCGGGCTGGTGCCCACCACTGGTTACAAAGTTCTTGTGCTCGCATACAGAGCTTTAAACAGCCGGTCTCCASAGTATTTGTGTCATCTTATAACTAAATATTTTGCTGCTAGTGACCTTTGTTCCCAAACACTGAATCTTCTGGTTGTTCCACATTTGTGGCTGAAAASTAAAGGAGACAGGGCCTTTCAGTTAGGGGCCCCGAGACTGTGGAACAGGTTACCACTGGAGCTTCGTTTTGCTGACTCTATGGAGGTTGTCAAAAACCAACTGAAAACACGTTTATTTTCCCAGGCTTTTATGTTTGTTTTATTCTTTTTATAATTTAGTGTTGATTCTTATTGTACGGCACTTTGTGTAATTATGTCTATGTCTGTGAAAGACACGCCTGTGAAAGACGCAAGCGCTTTATGTATAAACTTTACTTACTTACTTACTGACTTGCATTCATGCCTTTTTTTCTTAAAAATAGCTTCTAACCCTTGTGCAGCCAGTGGCCAATTCTGCCTATTTTTATCATCAGATTAAAATGATTAAATTAATTTGAGATAGAACAGGATGTATAAATGCCTGTTCTGATCAGTCTGAACCAGTGTTCAGTCTTTAAACCATAATTTCTGTTAACAGTGCTAATATCATCATGCTCATAATGACTGTGATTCTAAATCATTACAATATTTAGCTAAAAAAACGTGATACAAGTATAGATAAACACGAGAATATGAAGTTGTTTGATGCACAAATTAAATATTTAACCTAATTATGATGCTTGGATCACCAATGTCTATGGCTCATGAAACTTGTTAGGGTACAAACACATAACACAGAACATCAATGACCATCCACTTCAATAATTCATTCAAATTAATAATGTCAAGTTCATGAAAAAGCCCTTCAACCATTTTGGATTATCTATGGTGACCACAAACTTCTAACTTCTTTTATGACAATCCATGTGRCACTGGTATATGTCAAAGTACCTTTGACTGACACGCCACCAGTGACGGCTGGTATAAGTGGGCTAGTAGGGCTAAGCCCTCCCTGGTGTTCACAATAAAAATGTTAAAACAAACAATATTATAAAAATATAATATAATTATGAAGAAATTTAAAGTTAGGAAATTAGTACTGATGTTAAAAGCACAACACTATATTCTTAAGTTCTCCTTGTTGTAATGTAGACAGTGTTTATACCTATTTCAATCAAAACATAATAGATTAGTTACATGTCCGAAACATCCGTTACAACACATAATTAAACATTGGAATAACATTAGCTGAGAATTTTGTCTGAATGCCTGTGACTCAGCCATAGGTCAGCAGGGGGCGAGCGAAGGCATTGAAGAACCTGTATAAATAGATGGACTTCCTGGTTTTTCACCAGTGTGGGTTTCCTGTCTGCTTCAGCGACAATAAACCTCAGTCAGATCCAGAGTTCTGGTGTTATATGGTTTAATTCCTTCTACAAATCATTTTATTTAACAATTGTGTTTAGAATATTGACTTCAGTTTATTGAATACGAATTTTCTTACAGGTTTGGTGACCCCGACGTCGAACTGCAAGTCGAATACTGAGCTGCTTTGTGCTTTCGGCTGCTAGGCCTAGCGGTGGGGACGCCGGGTCGACATACGTTCTGGGTGCCAGATAACAGGTGAGCAAAATCATTATTCATTATATATATATATATAT
>NW_013953307.1:49602-52093 GCF_001266775.1 Austrofundulus limnaeus
ATTTGTATGTTATTGTATATAGAATTTATGTTGTTTTAAAAAAATGAAATGAATAAACTTTATTATTACTAAAAACATTTGCTAGAGGAAAAGGATGAACAGATCGCTCACACTTAAAGTCAAATGTGTTAGATCCACAGGGAAGGCAGAAACACATCTAATGTCTCATCAAAGACAAATAAACAGATGAAACTGAAGATATGGGAAGCAGTCAMATACTGGGAGAAATGGTTTTGAAGTTTCTGCAGAAACAAAGTGTGTTTTTGGCTTTCAAAATAAAGTTGAAGCAGCTGATGTAACAGAAATGAAATGTTCATGAGTGGCATCACAAGGTAGTGTGGATGAGGAGGAGGATGGTGAAGATGAAGGTTGGACTGGAGATATTTGACCAGTTCTTCTTGTAAACCTCTTGTTCAGAGTCAGCAGAGGAAAGGTTATGTGTGGAAAATGTTCAACATTTTCTGAAAGTCATAACGTAAAATGTACAAGTAGAGGATTTTTTCCTGTTTCTTGTGAGATCTCAGCTGAACAATAAAAGAAAAGGGGAYTAAACTGAAAAAACAAGTTTACAGAATGATCAGAAAACTTGAACAAGATCTTAGTGAGGATGACTTTGAAGATTTCTGTTTTTTCTGTTGGTCTTAATTCTTCTTTCTCTGGTGATGAGCCACTTCAGAGTTTCCACTTTATAATGGAGCCAGGCATGTGAGGAAGACATTTATTATGTTTGAATTAATACATTTAAAACATATTAATGTTCTGATGCTCCAAGAAACACAGTGGTTGTTCAAATTAGATCGATTGGAGGAGAGATTGGGGAGAAATACTTTGGGGTCATTTAAGCCAGGCCAGCTGCAAKTCTTTTTTCATTTTCTTTTAAAACCAGAATCACATCAATTTGAAGAGGCGATAAACGGCAGATTAATGGTGGTGAAAGTAAAGTACAAGTGTTTTAATTTTGTATTTGTTAACACAGGAGGAGAGAGAATTCCCTTTTCAAACAAACTTGATACAGAGGAGTTTCTTTATTTGGGTGGGGATTTATACAGGAAATCATTTTAACCCTTATCAAGCTTTGTCAGCTTGCTTAAAGGCATTTAATAGAAGTCTTTTTCTTTAGCTGATGTATGGAGAGAAATAAATAATAAAAAAAAGACCACAAACATGGGCCAGGAGTACAGATTATTCTTTTTCTGCAGCTAGATTTAATAGAATATATAGTTTTAGACATAATCTTGGCATTTTCCAAGGGTGCAGCATCCATCCTGTATATTTCTCGACCGTGCTTTGATTTATCGTAGTGATTTTATTAAACACAARTCTGCTTATTGACATTTCAACACTGCTTCATTATTAGATATGAACTTTAAGAAAACTTTTATTTCTTTCTGGAAAGTTCACCAAACTAGAAAAGATGACTTTTCATCTTTAGGGCAGTGGTGGGATCGTGGGAAAATTGAGATTAAAGAAATTTGTCAACAGTACACCGTTAACGTTTCATCTGATTTAATCAAATCCATAAGAGATCTGGAGACTAAAATAATGGAGCTACAGGTTCCTGCAAAATCCACAGGAAACATCAAGCTTTCAAAATCTACACAGCTCTGAATTCACTGAGGAAAGCTTCAATAACTTCTGMAAGTTTCTGTGGAGTTCAACAAAAAGTTGGAGGAGCTCTTCACCCTCCTTCCATAGTTTATACTGCATTACCAAATATGGAGGGAGGGAAAACACCTGGCATTGATGGACCTCCAAGTAAATTTTATAAGTTTTCTGGTCTGACCTCTGCATTGACATCATAGAGGTGTTTGAGAGCTTTGCTGAAGGATTTATACCTTAGAGCTGCAGGAGAGCCGTTCACACATTGTTACTGAAGAAAGGTGATCTTCAGGACTTTAAAACCTCGTGACCTGTCTCTCTGTTGTGTACAGATTACAAACTGCTGTCAAAGGTGCTAACAAACAGACTGAAAAAAATGATGAATCAGGTTGTCCACCGAACACAAAATTAATGTGTCCCTGCTACATCAATGTTTAAAATAATATAATATGATAATAAATATAGTATAGGTGGAATGTAAGAGATGGTTACTAGTGAAAATGGCTGAAAATAATAATTATAAACACCAAAGGCAAAAAAGAATGAGGGAGAAATGGCCACAGATTGCAGGGAAATGCTGAGAAAATGGTTGAGCTCAAGGGATTTCAAAATAAAAGAACGAGAAATCACAGCAAAACAAAAGAATACCAAAAGGAATAAAACAAAACAGCAAAAAAAAAAAAAACTAAAAAAAACAACAACTTATACTTTTCTATATAACAACAATCAACAGCAGCTTCCATTACACCATAATTTCATTCTAAAAAAACACAAATATTCCCTCAGATTAGTTCCATTTAAACAGACTTACTGGGTTTTCACTTCAGTTTAAAAAATCCCCTGTGAGGCTGCATTTTCCCCAAACACCATTCTGTGTATATATATATACAGT
>NW_013953307.1:53974-61825 GCF_001266775.1 Austrofundulus limnaeus
AATATTTCCTTTATATACAATATCACAATATTTTATATATACTGTATATGTTATTTGAAGATAATTATTGTTTGAATTTATTTATTTTATATATAATTTTCTGGGGGGGGGCAGATATTAATAAGATTTTCTCTTCTTTCTGTTGCCTTTCATTTTAGTTGATTTGTATTATTTGTTTTATATAGTATTGTTTTTTAAATGAAAATGAACTTTTATACTAAAACTATATTTTTATTTATATTTAAGATTTACTATGTTAATTTGTTAACTGGTTGTGCATAATAGTGCATGTATAAATATGTAAATTTGTTGTGTCAGTTTATTTGAATCATTAAAATTCTGTTCTTATTTTCAGTATCTGTGGTTTTTTGGGCGTTGAATTATTTCTGGGAAAAATTCATCTCCAGCCACTGCGATGGTATTTGATTTATTTATAATTTCAGGAACACACAGTTYATTTAGTGATTTATTTCATGTCTGACAGTGTAAAACCACTTGCTAACTGATTTAATTGAAATTTGGTTTTATTTGCTTGCTTTCTTGGCTGATAGGKTTATAGATTAATGTTTCCAGTGAATCACTTTGCCCACCTACAGAGAGACATTTAAAAAACATTTTCTGTCCGTGTACAGTATTTATTGAAGTGAGAATCAGGACAAGACATCTGGGTGTTGTGTGAGTGAAGTTATATTGCAAAGCAGCAGCAGCGTATTGCTCAGTGGGCAACATTGTTGGACTCCAAGGTCTCGGTGCAAAAACTAAAGCGCTAGGACGACCTGCATACCTCTATGATCACTCCTTCATCGAAGCCCAAAAAGACTTAAAAAAAGGCGCAAAAAGTGTAAAGCTTAACAGTCTTTTAGCAGCCGCACTCTCACACTCCCACTCTTCACAGGAAGTCTTCAGTTTCACATTATTCCCACAAGTCTGCCAGGTCTGAGGCATGAACATCATCAGGTTTGCAGAGTGGCTTTTTGGAGTTTATTGCATGAAAAATATTTCCTGTCTTCAGCGCTGTTCTCATCTCTGTTCCTCCTTTTCTGAAGCAGTTTTCAGAGCTGTGTAAGTGTGGATGTGTGACACTGTGAGTTTACCTGCACAGGTGTGCTGCAGTGTGCCAGTCTTATGGCTTGTCTGATCTGCTCTCTGTGAGCTGTGTTGTTTCTTTTCTTTATCTCTACATTCATTATGTGGAAGAGACTGCAGAGTTGGTCAAATGCATCAAAAATAATGATTAAAAAAAGAAACAAATATTCGATTTATTTCTACAAGTAAAAATGCTACTTTTTATGTGATGATSTACTCATCGTTTCTGACAGTGTCCACACATGCCTAAATACTTGCCCAGCTCACAAGTGAAGCTCTGAAACTAAAGGAAAATAACAAACTTTGAATATTTCTTTGAAGCTCAGTCAAACAAATGTAAAAGGATAAAGTTAGGTGACAGCTGCCTTTCTATGAGGGTGGGGTCTGTCTGAGTACCTAAAATGATCTGACCAACCCTGCCTTTCTTTGTGTCGGTGCGTCGTTTTTCTCTGGATCTGTGGCCGTACATGTCTGTGTGTTTGTGTGATTGTGTTTGTGTGGGTTGTGAGTCTGTCTCTCAACTGCTGTTCTTATTCATGAGCTTGGCTAACATCTGCTGCAGCTGCACCCTCGACACATTCAGGACCGAGTGTCTGCTCCGAGGGCTGCCGGGCATGGGCAGAGCGCCAACGTGCCGGCGCCGTGCCGAGGCCGGGGCAGCGGTCAGGTGGGCGGGGCTGCTCTCAGCTGAGCGGCTCCGCTGGATGAAGCTCCCTCCTCCGTGGGGATACTGCTCTGTCTCCAGGGTGGAGGAGGAGAAGACGTAGGAGGCCAGCCTCCTCAGCTGATTGGGCCGCGGTTGATGTCTGTCCTCATCCAACTGCGAACAGACCAATCAGACAGAGGGAGGGAGGGAGGTTAAAGAGTGAAAACTGACTCTTTGTATGCTAATGTTTTCTACAGCTTTAACCAAAAACTTTCTTTGAACTTTTGTYGTTGTCTCCTCCCCCTCCCTGACAGACATTAGATGTGAAAGAGCTGATTGGTGCTTTCACACCACTGCTTGTTTCTGTCACATCTAAAGCCTTCTGCTGATTGGTCAAAGTCATAAGGGGAGGAGCCTGGGAAAAATCTGGACAGGGTGTTGATGTAAATTTTAAAATCTACACTTACAGTTTTCAAAGATTTTCAAAAAGCTCTAAAACAAGCAGAAAAAAACTAAGCAAGGAAGTTGAGCCAATCCACTTATTAGCTGTGTGAGTTTAGAGATTAGACTACAGTCCACATCTCCAGAAATTAATATAAAATTATTTCCTCCCCAGAAAAGCATGTTAAAGAACACAAAGTCACCAGAACGAGCACTGCACAAACTCTAACTCTCTAGTCTACAACAGTCTGAGCCTTGAGCTCAGATTTGTTTTTCTGAAGGAAAATTCACCAGAGATGCAAACAAATCAAAAAACTGAAAAAAAGAGATGAAGTCATCAAGCACACAAAGCACAGACACGCAACAGTAGGAAAAGGGGAGGAAACATGTTTGAACAGAAGAAAAAGGAAGAAAAACAGAAAGTGAGTGAAAGAACAAAGGTAAGAAACTATTCCTAAACTGTGCTTACCCCAAAACATCACTTTATTTCTTCTTGTGTAGTCCCAAAGGGCCCCTCGCTCTTTTCTTTGTCTCCTCAGATGAGTCAAACTTGACATACTGTGTACTTTTAAAGCCATAGGTTGGGGGCAAAGGCATCAGTAGTTACGTGGAGGGGGAAATAATTGAAAAGGAGTGGGGAAAAGAAAAAGAGAATGGCAATCCTCGATGGTTGGTGGCAGACCAACCTTTTCTGGGTTTATTGTGAAAGTTAACGCAAAATTAAAAATAATCAAAAAAGAGCTTGCTAACAAATTTAAACACTTTTCTTAACAATGACAAAGCCTTAAACAATAAAGCTGCAGAAGAACTGAAAAATCACATATGATACTGATACTGATGTTTCTTAGTCCGCTTTTAAAGACTGGCCACGGAGAATGGAGGACAAACCTGACTGATTAATAAAAAAAGTGAATGCATGAGTAAATTAAATGGTCACAAAAATTTATAACTGAACTAAAATACATGAATTATAAAAAAATATTCACCACACTCATGAATAAAGTCCCACATAAGGAAAATAACGATGTAGAAAACACAAAAATTAAATGTGAAATTTAAAGAGTCCACATGAATTTTTCAAAAAACATCTATCTCTGTCATCTAGCTCTGTCTCTTTCCTCAAAAATCACACACAGAACAACAACAACAAAATATACAGTTACTGGTCCCAGGTAACGAACCCAAATGGTTTTATTATCTGATTGGTTAGCCATTTTATTTACTCWTCTGTTTCTCTAAATAGTCAGGATTGTTCCTCCAGTATTAATACATTTTATTCAACAGTTGCTTTATTCTATATGGAAAACATACTTCTCAGCAGTCAAAACTTTTATTGTCATTAACATTATAAAAATATAATACATATATAGACTGTGTCTCAGTTCATGGGTTGCAGCTGATACAGCCTGTGGTAGACGTTGGCTGCAGTCGACATGGATTGTAGGTCGCTTGTGTCGGCTGCATAAACGAYTGTGAAATGAGACATCCTACAGAAGGCATGTGGTCACACTCTGCCACGTTAACATGCTGATTCATTTTAAATCATATCGCTTCGGTTGTTTTTCAAGGTATAACTTCATAAAATTCATTTTTAATACAAAATGTTGCAAGGAAATAAATAAAAAGCATTAATAAGTTGGGTTTAGCTCCAGTCTCAGCATTTGTAACTGCAATTTATTTAACATCTCATTGCAACAAAAGTTTCTTCAGCTAAGTGGTTTAACTTACATTTTTCAGTCTGTGATTAAATTCCAAAGTCTATCAATAATAATAATAATAATAATAAAAACTACTGTAAATTTAATAAAAACTATTTTGCCGTCTTTATTTTTTAAAATTTGCTGACGGAGCAATGAATTCTGGGATACCGTCAACCACGTATGATACTCAGATGCAGCCAATATTTTGGGGGTTTTGTCGGCCGCATTTGTCAGCCGCATGAGTAGGCGCCAATGAATTGGGACAGTCTACGACACGGGGTAGTGACGTAAGTGGCTGAGAAATGCGGCCGATGTTGGCTGCAACCCATGAGTTGAGACGCAGCCATGCTGTGCAGTGCCTGTGCCTCGTACACGCAGACCACACAATGCACGTAGGGCATCGAGTTATCAGGGGGGCACCAGAAAATCTGTTTCATGACAACCACAAATTTACAGCATGTTTAGATAACCTGTAAGCAATACAAAACTAACACATTTGCTCAAGAAAAAGCTGAATCTAAGCTGTGTGAAGAGGCCCCTTGGTCAGCCAACCACATTTCCCAAAGTGGTACTTTCCATTGGAGTGACACACAGGTGAGTGACTGACAGAGCCTGAAGGCATGAACAGGCAGATGATGCTCGTGTGGTGTTTCCAGGTAGGAGGATGTTTAAATAACAATAAAAAATGTGAAATTTTTAACATTAAGCCCGTGTATGCTCATGTGAGGTCACCACCGTTAGCAAACAGTGTTAGTGCCAGGTTA
This sequence comes from Austrofundulus limnaeus, assembly GCF_001266775.1. Lineage (NCBI taxonomy): Eukaryota > Metazoa > Chordata > Actinopteri > Cyprinodontiformes > Rivulidae > Austrofundulus > Austrofundulus limnaeus. The sequence continues at coordinate 58,612 of NW_013953307.1, forward strand.
GCTCCATTGGTTAGCTTCTAATGGCTGCTCCTACTAGTGGGCTGTGTCTCAATTCATTGGCTGGGTCCTCATGAGCATGTAGCCACATCTTACCCAGGCCGAGTAGGCTGCTCAAAACCGCTGTGAAATGAGATGGTCTACCGGGTTTAGCTCCAGTATCAGCACTTATAGTTGCATTTTTTTTATTTAACATCTTATTGCAGCATAAATTTCATCAGCTAAGTTGCTAAACTTACATTTAAAAAACAAAATCTTTGGTCCATGGTGATGTAGGGGTCACCTCGAGTGAAGAAACAGGAGTTACTGCCTTAAAGCAGGTCTCGGAAGGCCTGAGAGAAGGCAGGAACACTGAACTCTATTTTAGGCCATGATGGGTCATTTCAACCTAGAAGAGAATTCCTCAGTTCTCTTAAGATAATGGACAGAAACAATCTTTTCTGTTCGTGATTCATTTGTGGTTTAACTAAGAATGTTTATGCATTTGTTAATCATAATAATGACATGTCACAAAGAAAGGAAGAATCACTTCTACTCTTTTATCGTGCCTAAAAGATTAATTACTGGTATAAAATCACAGAGAAATATTCACCATGTTTTCATTGTGTTTTTATAAATCACTGTTTATTTTTACTGGAAACATCAGTAATATAATTTTGAGTTTTCTTAAGAAAATCTTACATTTATCTGGACACCAAGTTCAGACTGATTATTTAAACAGAAATGTTAATTAATCATCATAAATGTTTTACAGTAACTTCTCTTAGAGTCTATCAGAAAGAAAAGCTAAGAAGATATTATCATAATGTCTGTGAAAACAGCTACAGAATGTGACCTTGCACTGGCGCCTCTGGCAAAGTCTCTTATCTTCTTTTCTTTCTCTGGCTCATGCTAAACGCCTGAGGGCGGATCTAAGGCTCCGACTCTTACTAACACGGACGTCTTAGAGAGACACACAGACTTTTCTTCCTGAATGCCGAAACGGGAAGACCGGCTGATTCTCTCTGAGGAGGACCAGCCTGGCCTCGGATTTCACCCATTCAGCCAAATAGGGGAAATCTGACGGCCGGACAGAAGCAAGCCGCTTCCTGTCCACCTTTAGAGACCCAGGTCTCTTTAAGTGTTTTACCTCCCGAGGGGAGACTTTTATTTTGAAGGACGGCCGGAACTTTCAGCTGGAATCTTTCTAGTCTGGGCTGAAACAGACAAAAAGTCACCTGAAAAACACCTACTCGCCAGGGACCAGCGGGTACAAGCTTCCTGGATGGTCGTGGGGAGACAGTTCATACCAGGGGTGCTTGAGAAGACATCACCAGGTAAAGCTGACGTGTTTGTGGTGACGGGTCAAGTTGAAGTCTGAGCGCAGAGAGGACGTGCTGATCCGGTTGCCACAGACACTTTCCAAAATAAAAGCAGAAACACTAATCCTTAATTTTCACCCCTTTTCTTACCCTTTCTTTGCCAACCCTAAGTGAAAGTGCCAGTAAATTGTTTAGTTATTACATCAGAGCTGACCTTTTACTGTTCTATATAAGTAATCGGAGTTTAATGTGAATTGAAATTCGGACGCGAGTTTTTATCTCATGTAACTCTGACGCTTGTTATAGGAAATCCACAATCAGGTGTAACTTATGATYTGTTCAATTTGTGTAAATAAATGATTGCATAATCTTTTATGAATCAACTTGAACTCGTCTGACGTTCCCTTATTGTGTCACTTTTCAATTTGCACAGTCAAATATTAAAATAATGAGAAAAACCTTGGTAAAAAATTCTCATAACTTTGTTATGAGAAGATGTAGGGAAACTTATTTTACATAAGTCACTTCCCTTACAGTGAATTTCCAAACTGCGTCAACTCGTTAAAAAAAACTTCACCGTCTTCATTTCTTTGTTTATTTTGCTGCCCACGCATTGAATCCTGGGATATCCTCGGCCAGTGAGGATACACAGATGCATCCTTGGATTTTGAGAGGATGCATCCTCATCATCATCCTCATGACGAGGAGCCTTTGCCCCAGGCAGAAAACTGTCCCAAATGTCAGTGACCCCGGATTTACACTACATGCGTCTCCGCTCCGCTGCGCTGTGGTGCGCAGGTCGCAGCTGTTTGTTTGCACCCAAATGTATACAGTCTCCGCTCAGCTCCGGTCCGGTGCAACACACAGAGGAGGGAGGGTGTGCAGAAAGGAGATCGCACAAAAAAATCCAGTAATAAATCTGGAAGCCAAAGCAAAAAAAAAAAAAAGTTTTTTCTGTGAAAGATGAACTCCAAAACATTGATATAAAAGCTTTTGAAATCTATGGTAGAAACTGTATCGCTGTCGTTTTTTTGAAACTTCTGATTTCAAAATAAAATCCACGTGTAGCGTGTGTGTACACATATGCTTCATCTTACGTTGCCATCTGCTTCCCAAACAAAATGACACATTCTGACAGTTCTTGTGTAAACATCCATATATTTATTATTATAGCTGTGATTTCGACATTATTCCGACAAATTATTCTACCTTATGGTGTCTTATTTTGAAAATGTGGATGTTGTGCTTGTTCCTTTTCCTGTTTGTGCCACGTGATCTTTGTAGATTGACTCCGGAACAGCTGCAATTTCAACAAAATTATGGTGTTTTATTTTGAAAATATGGATGTTGTGCTCGTTCCTCTTCCTATTGGTGCGACGTAATCTTTAAAAATTGACTCTGGCGCAGCTCCCCGTATCGCTGTCCGCCGCCCTGTGCCGCTGTGCAGAGCCAATGTAAACACTCTCATTGATTAGAATGGTTGTGTGTTTGCTGTGGAGGTCGAACCAGAGTGCAGCAGAGCGTAGACACATGTAGTGTAATTCTGAGGTAAATTGTGGGTGACATATACGGCTGACAAATGCGCACTAATGAGGACCCAGCCCATGATTTGAGACACAACCATGGTGTTCAGATTGCTAGTTAGCTAGCTAGGCTACTCATGAGGTGTTGTCCTGTAGAAAAACTCTGATAAAGTTCTTATTTCTTGCTTGACTTTAAAATATCATGGTTCAAATTAAAGCTGAGGAAATTTTGAATGTTATGGTTTGTGAAAAAGTATATATAATACATAACTGATTTAAATGACTAACAGTGACATAATTATGCATTTTGTGCTTCACTGATATTTAAATTAAATAAAATTAATCTTTAAAGCATATTTAATTATATATGTAAACAAATGTACAAATATATGT
>NW_013953307.1:64239-66486 GCF_001266775.1 Austrofundulus limnaeus
ATGGTGTGGAGGGGATGGCTATAAGGGGAGAAGGGAGGCCATCCAAGAAAAAAATAATAATAATGACGTGGTATTCATTTTAATTTAATGTTTGGTGCTTGTGGTTGTGCAAAAATAGCTGTAGTATTTTATTAAAGTTTTAATTTCTCCTGTTACCATTCACTTGTGTGTTCATATTCTGATATTTGCAAATCTGTTTTCAAAACAAAATTGAGAAGTTGTTTTTGGAAATAAAGAGAAGCACACTTGCAAATACTGAAATATTTTTCATTTCTAGGAGGGGGAGGGTACCACATAGCAGTCGTGCTTAGGGCACCCAGATGACTAACATTAGCTCYGATACTGTGTCTTTTTACTATGAATGTAGTTATTTTCATTAAATCTGTTATATAATTTATTCTGTTTTATAAATAAATTTCTCATTTAGTATCCTCACCATTTTTATAGTCCTCACCATTTTTTATCTTATGCACAAAACATTATCTTTTATGTCTTTCAATAAGGAATATGCTCTTTTGACTTTTTTTTCTTTTAAGTGGGACTGTGTCTAGTCTCTGTTTTTTCTGGAGTAGCTGCCAGAACAATTCAAGTTTGTACAATCAGAGAGAAAATTTTGTTAGATCAAAYGAACAGTTGATAAATAAAAAATCTTTGGTTGTAATGTTGAATCAGTGGTCAGTGGTTGTTTATTATATTGTGTGACAAACTCACCAACCACTGATTTAACACTTTCGTTACCAAATACATCCTATAACAAATATCAAGCAGTGTCAGAAGTTTTCTGGAAAATTCATGCAGTTTGAKGCTTCTGTAACACACCTTCTTCCCCCCAACCACGACTGTCTACAGTTCTCTTTTTCCACGTCCTGCTTTGCCTCTTTTTAGAGCCTGTATCCAATAGAAAGAGCATCAACACTAATGCTTATTTCTGTTTATTGTTAGACTGACATTGCAATCAGATTCTGTAAGATACGGCTTTGTGTTGAGCAAGAAATCATACATCATCCAGTATCTAATAGATCTGACATCATACAATGTGACATGGGTTACTATAAGGGCAATTACCATTTTCATTGTATACAACTGTGGTAAATCAAATTGCATGTTTTACCATTTATCCCTGTTCTCATTTATGGACATTTAAATCACCGGAATGGTATAAGTCTTGAACATAAGTAGCGCCTTATGAAGTTCACATGGACCCCAAGGCTCTTTACACTACCACCCACTGATGGTGGTAAGCTACAGCCGTAGCTGCCCTGGGGCACACCGACGGAGGCGGAGCTGCCATGCACCAACACCACCAGACCCTCTGACCACCATCAGTACTCAAGGTGGGTGAAGTGTCTTGCWGAAGGACACAATGACTAAAACGGCTGGAACGGGGGGGGGGGGTCAAACCGGTGACCTTCTGGTTCCAGGATGACCATTAACTTCGTTTCAGCATTCAGAGGAGTCGGACGTGTTTTTGCTCTTTCCTGAACCTACCCCTCCTACCCTGCTTTGCTGCTCTTTCAAGCATTTTTTCTACCTACCATCCAAAACAAAAAAGGAATTATGGATTTGGTCAACTGGTCTCTGAACGCAATTGACACAATTTTTTCCATATTAAGATTAGAACGAGGGGAACGAAGCTGTCCGAGTGGAACAGTTGCTGCAGGGCGCATCAGTGGTTCTTGGGGGAGCTGGAACCTGATGTGTATCGCACCACTTTCCATTGAAGATGTGGAAGATTTGTAAATATTTAGATTTATGATAACTGGATTTCTGCTGATCGGAGGAGGCGGATTCCTGATCTATCAAAAAGTGAAAGCAATCCTGACAGCGGTACAGGCCATTGAGAAGCTGTCGGGTGCAATGATGGATTCTACTGTTCTGGGAGCACACAGATTCAGTTGTTGGAGGAGATAAATTGCAAACTGGATCTGGTTCTGATGAGAATTGCAGCTCAGGAGCGTGCCTCTGGCATATATCTGTATGAAGCTCTAGATGGTGAGAGGCGAGGAAGGACCCCAAATTCGGCTTATTGGAACTTTTTTCACCACTTCAGAGATGCAGTAAAGACATTGAAAAGCAGCAGGAAAATTTAAGGTTGCTTTGTCCCAAAACATTTATGTTTATCTATTCGGCTCCCAGCTGCTTGGCCTCAATTGCCATGCTATCTAAACTCTCCAGGGATGATATGGTAAATGGTAAATGGACTGTACATATATAGCGCCTTTCTATCCATCCAGGACACTCAAAGCG
>NW_013953307.1:66675-69290 GCF_001266775.1 Austrofundulus limnaeus
TGTAGCCACAGCTGCCCTGGGGCACACTGACAGAGGCGAGGCTGTCATACACAGGCACCACTGGACCCTCTGACCACCATCAGTAGGCAAGGCGGGTAAGGTGTCTTGCCCAAGGACACAGCGACTGAGTCGACTGGACGGGGATCGAACCGGCAACCTTTCGGTTCCAGGATGACTCTCCTAACCACTCTACCACAGCCGCCCCGATATTTCAACAAGGGCTTGTTTCCCATCACCCGTGTTGGACCTGGCCTGTGAACCCAAGGCCGAGGAGGAGGAAACTCTGRACTCTGGTGAACCGAGCAGGAGACGATAACATCATGGACTCTGGACTCTGGCGGGTTGGGTTGGGTTCAGACACGGAGATCCACCCTCAATGTCACCGGCTCCACTGAACCCCGCCCCATCTCATGTGTTACCTGACACAAGCTCCCACCCCAGCTATCTTGCTCTGTAGCGAGTGGTTTTTTTGTGCATACGATTTAATGTTTCTGACGTAAATATAAGATCAGAGCAAGTTTTAAACTCATCTTTCCTATTGTGTATTACCCAGCTGCAAAAAGATAGCGTGATTCTGACCTGTTCACCTGTTCCCCCATGTTTTTGTCATGTGTTTTCTTGAATGGGTGTTCTTAACTGCAATTTTGTTCTACATTGCATCCCTGATGTTATGTTTGAATGACAATAAAGCAAATCTGAATATGAATCTAACCACTCTGCCACAGCCGCCCTTTTAATTATTGTTTTAAATTTTCCCTCTCAGTATCCGGACTGCTWAGTCCATGCTGTCATTTAGTTGTGTATGGTTGCCAAACAGGGTATTCCCCTAAGCCTTAAGGATGTTGATTGTTTGAACATTTAGTCCACCTAATAATCCAGTCAATCATAACTTTTCTACCAATGGAGTGACAACTATTTCAGTTTTACAAGGTAACAAATGTTTGCACACCCCCCTACAAAAGTTAGCTTGTGGTGAAGTATACATCCTACTGGCAATGTAGGCCCACTACTGCTAATAACTCAGCTAATTAAGTGAAAAGCATTTACATGTCAAGCTTCCAGCCTTACTTACAAGGAGAACATCAGAGTAAAAACTTAAGAATTATAAAAAAAAAATATCTGGTGCTATAGATGAGTGCCAGTTTTGTGTATCGTGACGCTGATTCAAAAGGAAAACAACAGATGGTTTCTTAGTTCTTTTAAAATGGAAACACCTCTGCTGCTTCAAGCTATAGTAAAGAAGATTCCAACTTTTTATGTGCTTAGACACAAACAGTTCAGATTACTCAGCCTTTCATGGGGGTTCCAGACGATGCCCAAGAAATGAGTTGCATCTCTGGATCTTACTTATTGGTAAATTTCAGTCCGCAAGTAATGATGGAGTTACTTGAAGGGATGCGAGGAACAGCCACCTCAACCTGAATACAGACAGTGTTTTGTTGTAAGATAAAATGGTGAATGAGATCAGAGGCTTTTGGAACAAAAAAAGTGAAAGTTCTGAGTTTTGCTGAAAAAGTGTCTGACCTCACAGAGAAGATTCTGGAAATCACAGCWGAGTATCCAWCTCTGAAGACGCTCATCATTCATACAGGAAGTGATGAAGTTATGAACCGACAGTCAGAAATCCTGAAGAAGGGTTTCCTGCAGTTGCTGAATGCAGCTAAAAATCTCAACATGGATGTGTTGATCAGTGGACCCATCCCAGCAGCCAGAGGAGGGGCTGAGAGGTTCAGCAGACTGTTTGCTCTTAATGGCTTTTTGGAAAAGTCCTGTGCTGACCACTCTGTGAGATATGTGGACAACTTTGATCTCTTTTAGGAGAGACAAATCTGTTCAAGTCTGATGGACTGACTCTGAATAGAGCTGGAGCAGAGCTGTTAGTTTCAAACATGAGGTATTTCCTGAACCAAGTTCCAGCTGGAAACAAACAACAGGAGATATCACAACAAGTGATGCCTGAAGGACAATAGGAGCAAACTGAGACACCAATGGAAAACAAACAAATGGCTGATTAGGAGACTGCTACAGAATCAGAACCACAGAGAGAGGAGTTACTTCAAGCTACAGAACCGGAAGAACATCTGGATTCATCAACATTGCAACCAGAGAAACACAAACCATCAACTAAGAAGGAGAAGGTACACACTACACCCAAGAAAAGGAAGTACTGGTATAGATACACCATTGAGGACCCTGTGGAACAAGCAGAGTATTGTTTGGAGTTATGCACAAAGCTACAGCATTATTCAGCATGGTATAAAGAAAATAGGACAGAAAAGCAGTTTCAAGGGTGGAAAGAGAGAATAATGAGCAAATACCCTGATGACGAATATTTTTATGTCTGGGAAGAAAAAAATTTGAATTACTGGGGTTGGGATTTTAGAAAAGTACATATACTTAGGTTTGTGTTGACATAATTTTTTAATACATTAAAGGGTTGGTTTTCTTTTTGATCATTTAATGATCAGATGGGGGAGTGTGATTGAAATAATACTTTTAGGTTTAAACCAGTGATTCATGACATACTTTAATGACCTACGTTTTCATGACATGCTGTTCATCGGTGATTTTAGCCAGAACAAGATTTGCTAACGACAGTCATTCTTAGATATCAC